>NW_017309367.1:67544-69749 GCF_000935625.1 Nanorana parkeri
GGAGCACGAAGGAGGACTCCCCTTTCTTCACAATTAAGTGGCAGGGGTAACCCCATCGGTAGGTCGCCCCCGCAGTACGGATCCGATCCAATACCGGGCGAAGGAGTGCTCGACGCCTGAGAGTGTTGCGGTAGAGATCCGGGAGGATCTGTAGCTGTACACCATCAAACTCGACAGGCCGGCGTAGCCATGCTGCCCGGAGTATCTCTTCCTTGGTGGTAAAGTAGTGGACTCGGCACACCACGTCCCTCGGGGTCGGTGAGTTGGGGGCTCGGGGGCCGATTACCCGGTGGACCCGATCTAATATCTAATTCTTTTGTCAGGCAAGGAAGCAGTGGCTATGGGAGTGTTAACCCATGATCCACAATTGCGCCAGGCCATGCGTAAGGCCCGAGAATTTACTGTGAATTTTTCACTGTTAGACCTTGTGAGAGATAGGTTAGTCCGGGTATATGCTAATCCTAGTGACCTGGAAAATGCCTCCTCTTGGAGAACAATGAGAGAGGGTATTGCCAGGTTACGTGAGATGGGCTGTATAACTGGACTAACTAAGATACCGGAATGGATGGGTCCAGATATGGAACCGTTCACGTCTGCTCTGCGCTCCAAGCTGATGAGGTCTGCGCCGTTTAATCTCAGAGCTCCTTTGTTGGCTTTGCTGGGAGGCCTGGGATTAAACAGCAAGATTCATGAAGCCACTACCCTTTTAAACCAGTTGGGGGAGCTAGAGGAATGGTACATTCATATTAGGGTATCCACACAAAGCGTATCTGTCTTAAGCAGTACAGGCTGCCAGGAGGCCACAAAGAAATTGGGGAGACTATTCAAGAACTGTTGAGAGTAGGGATCCTTAGACCTCCTGTAAGTCCTTTCTCAGCTCCGGTGTTTCCAGTAAAGAAACCGGATGGGACTTATCGAATAACTGTGGACTACAGAGGTCTAAACAGAGTGGCACCTCCATTGAAATCAGCTGTACTGGCAGGGCTTGTCACATTCACTAGCACCCAACCAGAAGAAGAAATTCCTGTGCTCCAGCAATCTCCCATTCACAAGGCTCCGCCATTTGAGTCTCTGTCAGAAGAAGATAAAGAGTCAGCATGGTTCACTGACGGTTCTGCCATAGTCACTTTCTCTGGGCGACAGTGGACAGCAGCATCCTATAATCCGAGTACCGACACAGTCCTACAAGAGACTGGAGTTGTAGGATCCAGCCAGTATGCAGAATTGAAAGCTATAGTAATGACGCTACAGGAGGATTCCTCTTCCCATGTCACAATCTACACTGACAGCTGGGCGGTCTTTAAAGGAATGACAACTTGGATGCCCACGTGGAGGACCAATGACTGGTTAATTCATGGAAAGGCAGTGTAGGGAGGCAAAGACATCTGGGACTATATCTGGAAAGAAGCCCACTCACGTACAATAAAAGTGGGGCATGTAGATGCACATATGTCCCTAGTTCCAGACTTCGAGAACTACAATAGAGTGGCAGATGAGATCGCCAAAGTGACTGCAGTTGTGCCAATTGATCCAGTCTTGATGAACTTGGCCAACTGGGCCCACAAGCAATCGGGACATTTGGGGCAGAAAGCTACATATGAATGGGCGCAGCAGAGAGGATTGCCCATACCTATGGATATGATAAAGACTGTGATAGGAAACTGTACTGTGTGTGGAGAAGTGCGACAATGGCCATTACAGAAGTATTCTACCGGGACCATTAAGAGGGGCGAGAGGCCTGCAGAGATTTGGCAGATTGACTTCATCGGTCCCCTGCCCCGGGGAAACAATGGACTGAGATATTGTTGCTCTGCAGTAGACACCTATTCAGGACTTTTGATTGTCCATCCATGCAAACGTGCAGATCAAGCTGCAACGCTCCAATTGCTCCAGAAAATTATCGTTTCCTATGGTCGCCCAAGCGAAGTTCATAGCGATAATGGATCGCACTTCACCGGATCTACAGTACAACAGTGGGCCAAAGATTCTGGAGTGTACTGGCTGTGCCACATCCCATACCATCCATCGGCGGCTGGTTTAATTGAAAGATACAACGGGCTATTGAAGGACCAGATACGCAAGCTTACACCCACACATACACTGAGGGGGTGGGATCGGGTCCTTATACAGGCAATTCTGTTGTTAAATTCTAGACCGATAGCCAAATGCACACCGTATGAGAGGATAGTGGGGGCTGGAGCACAG
>NW_017309367.1:70213-73514 GCF_000935625.1 Nanorana parkeri
ATGGATATGATAAAGACTGTGATAGGAAACTGTACTGTGTGTGGAGAAGTGCGACAATGGCCATTACAGAAGTATTCTACCGGGACCATTAAGAGGGGCGAGAGGCCTGCAGAGATTTGGCAGATTGACTTCATCGGTCCCCTGCCCCGGGGAAACAATGGACTGAGATATTGTTGCTCTGCAGTAGACACCTATTCAGGACTTTTGATTGTCCATCCATGCAAACGTGCAGATCAAGCTGCAACGCTCCAATTGCTCTAGAAAATTATAGTTTCCTATGGTCGCCCAAGCGAAGTTCATAGCGATAATGGATCGCACTTCACCGGATCTACAGTACAACAGTGGGCCAAAGATTCTGGAGTGTACTGGCTGTGCCACATCCCATACCATCCACCGGCGGCTGGTTTAATTGAAAGATTCAACGGGCTATTGAAGGTGCAGATGCGCAAGCTTACACCCACACATACACTGAGGGGGTGGGATCGGGTCCTTATAGAGGCAATTATGTTGTTAAATTCTAGACCGATAGCCAAATGCACACCGTATGAGAGGATAGTGGGGGCTGGAGCACAGGTTCTACAGCTGGAGTGCAGAATTCAGTATTTACATGATGTTCCTAAAAGAACAGGTCCTAATACTTACCAGATCACTGCTTCCCATGAAATCGAAACCGTGTCTGATACGTCTGAAGCTGAGGCCTATCTAGGAATAAGAGGAGATCTGGCAGGAAGGTTTGAAGTTATATTTGCATTGGCAGATGAGCTTCAGGATAGTGATTGGGACTCTGACAGGTTAGTTGACACTTCTCAGTTAGAGTGGAAAGTGAAGCTCTATAACGTCAAACCTTCCAAGATAAATTGTAATGCGACACTGGGAAATATCAGTATATTTCCTCTCCTCCCTATATGAGTGCAGCCTTATTAGGAAGCCAGCCCAGTGCTCAGAGAGTTGTGTTGGAGTTGTGTGTTTGTGCAGGAGGCACACGGACACACGCACACTCGCGTGTGTGCTGGACGCACAAGGAACAGCCGGGGGAGGCTGGGAGAGGTCAGGAAGGTCGGTGACCTTAGGACCTGTGGTACACACTGCTGAGAGAGCAGATTGAGGGCTCACGAGGGGTGAGCAGCAAGAGTTTCTTGGAGCTGTGGAAAGCTACAGAGCGAAGCTAAAAGACTGTCCTTTATGTTGCTGCTAGAAACTGTCTTGTGCAACAGGGAAGGTCTAATTAATTGCATTTTACTTGCATTTCCTGTCTACAGTGGAGTGTCCTTTTTACAATACATTTAAATACCTTTGCTTTTATCTCTCTCTATATATATATATACCAGAGTTTATAGAGGCTGTATTACTATCTTTTTTTGTAGTTTAAATGTGCAATATTCTGGCAATAACCTTATGTATTCGGCTTGTAATAGTAGAAAATGCCATCATCTAACATAAATATTTTGATACATGCATTAATGTAATAATGCCAGTAAAACCTATTGCTGATAGCATGCCTGGGTATATTTATTTGTAATCTGCAAACCTTTCAATAACTGCCTTTTTCACAAATCCCCCCAAAATATTTTTTTTGTAATAATTATATTTGCCAAAGCAAAAATAAACATGTATTTTCAAACTCACCTCGAGTGGTTGGACAAGGATAATTTTGGTATTCAATTGTCCCATTAATTCCACATATGGAAGCTTGGCAAAGTCCATTCCCGATATATTTAATATTGATTACCTCCTTGTATGCATAGATCCTTCCATTGTATATACAGTAACAGGCTGTTGAAACAAGGTTTGATAGCATAAGAATAAATATTTGAATCATACGCTCAATATTTACTATTATCTTATATGTGTAATCCAACAACATATTAAGATGTTTTTTAATACATGAAATCAAAATCTTCACACAGTAAACTCTGCATATTCTCTTCAAGCAGAGAATTTATAAAAAGCATGCAGTGCTGTTCACTCTGCTAATGTCTAAGTTTTATATTCTCAGCGCATTATGGCCACCAGATGGAGCAAAGGGGCATAGGAGTTCCTAAAATATAGACATTGCAGTGCGAACAGCTCTGAAAATATTTTATAAAGCAACTCAAGTATCTAATCATGTGAAAAGCAAATTTCATCTGCACATGATTGGGTAATCAGAGTGAACAAGAATTTGCTCTTCACACGATTGGATAACTTTAGAGTATATTCAGATATTTTATTATTTGTAGGTTATTAACGCCTTACACTATGTGCAGTGACTGGCATTTTTCTGCGCTGGAAATGCGCTGTTGCAAAGGCACATAGAAAACAATGCTGGTGATGCAAGAGTGCTAAAAGGGCAGCAATAATAGAATTAAAAAATATGTTGGCACAGATTTTTCGAAAATCCCAAAAAGTATTTTCATATATAGTTGGTATAAATGAAAGGACAGAACCTGCAAGCCCCCATGAAGGATGAACATGGGAAGCTGGCGAAAGGCAATAAGGAGAGGGCAGATGTATTGGACATGTTTGTTTCAGTTTAAACAAACAAACAAAGACAGGTTTGATAGTCCAAACACTAACACTAGTAATAATGTACCATGTAAGGTGTTTGGAGAAGGCAGGAGAAGTGAACAATCTAGGCCAAAATAGCTGATTTGGAAAAATTCTCCAATTCAGCTCACTTTCCAGTTTAGCTATGTTGTCCTAGAATGTTCACTTCTCCTGCCTTCTCCAAACTCTTTACCCTTTTGTGAATAACCTTGTAAATGCTTGCACCCATGAGTCCTCAAGGAGTTTAGTTCTGTTATAGCTGGACCATTGTTTCACAATTTTTAAGGATAGGAATGGTACCCTCTGATTGATGAAAACCAAATGTAGTATCATTATTCAAAAAGGGGTCAAGAAGAGGATTAAGAAATTTTAGACCAATCAGATTAACATAATTGATTTATAAAATATTTGTAGATGTTGTAAGTGACTGTATTCAAAAATGTCTTAGTGATAATGGTATCATAAGTAACAACCAGCATGGATTTGTGAAAGATAGTTATTGTCAGACCAACCTGATATCATTCTATGAGGAAGTGAGTACACATTTAAGATGAAGGCCAATTAATGTAATTTCTCTGGCTTTTGCTAGAGCATTTGACGCTGTACCTCATAAAAAGTTGTTGTTTAACTTGTTTATTAACAATATTGGAATTATGAGTTCAATTTCAGCATTCGTTACAATACCAATTCATGCAGGGAAATAAATTTGGCACAAGATGCAGCTTCATAACAAGAAGACCTAGATAAAACAGAGGGATGGGCAGCTATGTGGAAG
>NW_017309368.1:0-573 GCF_000935625.1 Nanorana parkeri
GACTGTTCCGCTATCAAAAGGAAAAACGAGAGTAAGAATTCTCACCTCTGTCAAGTGATTCCTGGTACCGTTCCTTCAAACAGCTACATATTTATACCTTTGCTTTTACAGTGGGATCAACATCGTCTGTCCGTTGAAGCCATGGTGGATACTGGGGCGTGTGGCAACTTTATAGATGTTGATTTGGTTGTGCACAATAAAATACCCACGCAAAAGAAAACAAGACCACTCTCTGTCAGTTTTATTGACGGCACAGCCTTGTCCTCGGGACCTATTGCCTCTGAAACACCCCCACTCCTTGTGGTGTCCCCACGGAACCACATAGAGCAGTTATCCTTTGACGTCATTACTTCACCTCTTTTCCCTGTCATCTTAGGATTACCATGGTTGCACTTACATCAACCCTCTTTCAATTGGGCAGATAACTCCCTCCAGCTTGAATCTTCTTATTGCCAAAAATCGTGCTATTCCACTATCCCTATTCTACAGGTGGGTGCGGGAAAGGTGCCACCTCAATATGGAGACTTTGCTGAGGTTTTTTGTAAGAAGAAGGCTGAGACACTGCCTCCTCAC
>NW_017309368.1:2782-35204 GCF_000935625.1 Nanorana parkeri
ATCCTGGCCGAGCGTCTCTCTTTCTCTCTCCTCACCGCTCTTCTTCGCCGCCGGTTCCTTCACTTCTTCTCGGATCCCCACTGGGGAGAGCAGCGGGGATCCAGAGAAGCGGCGGGAGGAGAGGACAGTGCGATCTACCAGTGATCGCTACGCGATCACTGGTAGATTGCGATCGACCTTGTGGGCACCCCTGATTTAAAGCCTCCCATTTTGTTAAGCCCCAAAGAAACAGATTAAAAAATATGATAAAAATAACTTATTACAAAAGGTATTAAACTTGTAAGCACAGTATAAGTATTCTTATTAAATAAAACAGTAGTAGGCAAACAAGTGGTAAACAATAAATGTCAAACTAAAATAAAGTCTATAAAAATAGTGTCAGGTTGTCATGGAGACCCTTTTTTCAAGTAAGTGCATCTAGTAAAGTAAAAACAAAAAACAGAACGCAAATCCTAGACTACATGTTAACAGGGATCTCAAGTCTCCCTGATGTTCAGGGAGTCTCCCTCTTTTGGACAGCAGCTCCCTGATGTCCGCGAGAGAGGCATTTTCTCCCTGAAAGGTTTACTCGGAGTAAACCTTTCCGGTAAGATATCAGTGGGTACAGTTTCAGAGTGAGGCTTGCCTCCTGGAAAATAGTGCTTACTGTTTACTAAAACAAAGTGCATGGTGCACACTTTTGCACGCGTATAATATATATGTGTGGAGTTGTGTTTTGTTTTTTTAATGTATTTATCTGTTTTACTATAGGGGGAGCTTTGGTAAAACATCAGGGCTCTAAACAGACCTCTGACATTTCCATTTCGAAATAGAACAAGAAATTGAGGACACAGTGTTCTCAATCTCTGTCAGGGAATCGGGTTCTGTCCCCTGGGTCAGCCACGCCGGCGTCTGGTTGCTAGGCGGCCTGCCGGTCGCGTTCCCTCCAGGGCTTCTACTCTCAGACGCCGCTCTCAGATACGTACAGTCTCTGAGTGACAGGCAGAGTAGGTCTGCCTTCACACAGCATTTCCGTTGCTAGGAGACGGACGGGAAAGCTACTGCTGATGGCTCCACCCACACACACCTGCCTCTCCTACAAGAGCTAACAAGGCTCACTTGCTCGGCGTTCTAGCGAGGTAGAACGTCAAGCAACTTGCTAGGGCATTCACCTCCACCATCCTGAACCTTGCTGTCCTCCTCCAGAGGATTCACAGCCGTGAAGCTTCCACAACCAGTGGCTCGGGGTATCTGGACTGTTTACACCAAATCGCAAGTACCACCTGTATTCTCAGTCTGATATAAGATTGCATATCCTCCATTGGCTTAAAGTGACAGTACTCTATTGAATGCCTGCAGCTCACTTACCCCTACATATATATTACTGCTATCCTGATTACCTGAACCGTGCATCACTATCCTACCACTTAACAGTACCATAATTGTATTGCCTTGCATTAGTGAAGTTAACTCGTGTACAACGGCCCCAATGAATGACAATTGAGGACCTATAGGACTTCTCATGTTATCGACTGTTATGTTCACAATCCTGTGGTGGTGTATGATGTGCTAGGGGTTCCGACCTCACTCATTCAATACAGAGTGCGACAGTGAACCCTCTACCTGAGCCATCCACAGAGTCACTCCGCAGCTGAGATCCACACACACAAGCTTGCTGGACATTACAATCTCTTTTTCTGCAGCCTCAGCACTGAATGAATGGAAAGCTCTCAGTACAGAGGCTTCCCATTCATTCGCAAACTGGAGATAGTAAATATTTACTATCACCAGTTATGAATGGATAGATGCCTCTGTACTGAGCTGCTTCTACCCATTCAGAAACTCATGAATGAACAGGAAGTGATGTAAAGCATTTCCTGTTCATTCATAACTGAGGACACATAGTACTATGTGTCCCCAGTCGTTTGCAAACATTGGAGTGATCAGCGTTCACTCCAGTGTTTGTGCTGCACACAGAGGATCAGTAAATATTACACATATTTACCGACCCTCCGCTCGGCCATCCGGAAACTGACAGGGGCCGCTCGGCCACGCACAGAGCTGCTCGGCTATCCTGGATTTGTCAGCCGGCATCTCTGCAATCTTCTCCCTGCTCATCCATCCTGATGACAGCACTCCATCCTCCGCACCACCCAGCCGGCTTCAGCACTCAAATTTCTCCTCAGATCCGAGGAGAAGCTGCAGGCTGTGCCGACCCTCTACTCCCTGCCGCCCCAAGGCCGTGGCCTTGTGGGGAATCCAGCCCTGCCTGCAGCTTGTGTCATAGTAAGCTGTGTCGGCTACCTGGGGCCCCTGTTGCCGCACAGCGCACACACCCGAAAGGCCGGCCCTGCTTGTAAATAATTAAGGACATAGTATGTTTACTGTTTCCCCAATTATGAATGAACAAGAAGTGCTCTACATCACTTCCTGTTCATTCATGATTGTGGACATGGTAAACATACTATATCCACAGTTTATGAATGGACAGGAACACTCAGTATAGAGGTTTCCTGTTCATTCCTAACAGGGACTGCTGAAAAAGAGATTGAGGCCTCTGTGCTTCAATCTCTTTTTCTATTTCAAAAGGGAAATATCAGGGCTCTGTTTCAACCCCCAATATTTCCCCAGAGCCCTGACAGTAAAGTAAAAATAAGTAAAAAGAAAATATAAAGAAAAAATGTAAAAAGCTTAGAAAAAAAGAAATTTCGGTTTCGGCCTGACAAATTTTTTAGTTTCGGAAAATTCAATTTCGGTGCACCTCTACTAAGAATACAATAAAGACTTGCTGCAGAAATAGTAGAGAAGCAGAAAAGTGGGGTTAACAAACATAAAAAAACGATAAAACGAGGATTGGCTGCACAGACCTAGAGAAGAAGTTACAGGTAAAGGTGGTCACTATAACTGTGCAAAAATATTTTCTCTTTTTTTTTTGTGTGCTGTGTATATTGAAAGGATGGCCAGACGCTGTACACTTTTACAGCCAAAATTAGTTAATTGCACCAATAAATATAAAGTGTGTGGACCACAACAGCCAGCCTCCCCCATTCATTTTCTGAGAGGGAGGATGTGATGTGGTAAGTTGTTGGAAGAGGAATTCTGTGCTGCCCCTTAACATTGGGACCATAGGCAGCTGCCCAGATAGTGTTTTATTTATTTCTTCTTTCTTTCTTTACCTGGCTGTGTATGTCTAATATTGCTTCTGATTTACGGGGTTTGCTTGCTATTGATTTAAGCACACATGTTAATCTCATCTGCAGACCGGGGAATAAGAACGCTTCAGAGACAAAGTCTTGTTTTCTCAGTAATCAGAGGTGATGACGATCTATATTTACCTCAGGCTTGTATAGTAAATTTTCCTTTATATGTGGAGTCTACAGGGAAGCCGATATTGCTCATGGAAGACGGTCCGCTTTGTAATATTCAGCAGCGCTCAGTCTGTGCGGAGACATAAAGCATCACGCAGAAATTCTCATTAAAATCCTATTCTGCCCAAATACTCACCGGAGATTTCCCATCCCACAAACTAATACATAAAAAACGCAATAAGCGCTTCCCCCTCAGCCACCAGCTGAAATGCAGCACGCTACCAACTGCATGGGCAGAGATTTTATTAGGTCCTGTAATTTTGTTTGACAGCCTCCAGTCAAAGCATATATATGCATCCAGGTAGAAGAAGAGGACTTCTGTCATCTTCCCAGTATTCCTGTCATGTACACAATGTTTTACAGTAACTGCTCTCTTTGTAAAGGTTTTTTTAATATGTATTTGTAAAATCTCTTCAAATATTAGAATTTAATAACATCTTGTAATGTTTTGTAAACTGTATGAGTAATGGTGTCAGCCATTTTTCTATTAGATATGAATGTTCTGCTTCCTAATCACTAGTGCTGTTAAGTGACTGTGCTTTACTGTTCTCTTTCTGTCAGTGAAAGTCTATAGACACAGCGTTGTCATGAACCTGTAGATGATTCCTACTTTTTGGTGTCTTACCTTGTAACTCATAGTCATATCCATATGAGAAGGCATACAGGTAAAACACAGAAGTGACATTAGTGATTTCTTTTAGGTGCATGAGGTTAGAGCTGTTTAAATCTCATCGCTGGGGAATTGTATAATCCGCTCTCTCAGTCTTACCCCCCTGGGTTCCACCCATCTTTTTTTTTTTTATTAGCGGTTTTAAAGTCCCCCACCTCAATGTTTCACCTAGAGCTGCAACAGTTAATCGATTTAGTCGATTAAAATCGACGATTGAAAACGTTGGCAACGTTTTCGATCGTCGATTCGTCGGCTATCGATTGATTTGCCTGTTCGGGGCTGTTCCGGGCTCCACATGCGGCCTGAGCCACACGTCACACGCTGCTCCCGCTGCGGCCGCCGTGCCCACGGCACAGGCCGCGTAAGCCACGCCCACCGCACAGGACGCTGAAGCCGCGCACGCCGCTGCTCTAC
The DNA here is from genome assembly GCF_000935625.1 of Nanorana parkeri. Lineage (NCBI taxonomy): Eukaryota > Metazoa > Chordata > Amphibia > Anura > Dicroglossidae > Nanorana > Nanorana parkeri. The sequence goes on from NW_017309368.1 coordinate 7,214, forward strand.
TTCCTGACGCGATCTCCCTCACTCGTCGCTGGCCCGCCGACAATCGAGGGCCCACCTTCTGAAGCCAGTGGTGGACGGAGCTGCAGTGTGGAACAGGTGTGCGGGGATATAGTGGTGGAATAGGTGTCAGTGTGGAACAGCTGTGTGGAGAGGCAGTGGTGGAATAGGTGTATGGGGGTGCAGTGTGGACCAGGTGTCAGTGTGGAACAGCTGTGTGGAGAGGCAGTGGTGGACCAGGTGTATGGGGGTGCAGTGTGGACCAGGTGTATGGGGGTGCAGTGGTGGAATAGGGGTGCAGGGATGCAGTGGTGGAACAGGGGTGCAGGGATGCAGTGGTGGAACAGGTGTGCGGGGGTGCGGTGGTGGAAAAGGGGTATGGAGGTGCAGTGTGGAACAGGTGTATGAGTGTGATGTGGTGGAATAGGTGTTTGGGGGTGCTGTGTTGGAACAGGTGTACAAGGGTGCTGTGTGAAACAGGTGTATGGGTGCAGTAGTGGAATAGGTGTGGGGGTGCTGTGGTGGAACAGGTGTACAAGGGTGCTGTGTGAAACAGGTGTTTGGGGGTGCAGTAGTGGAATAGGTGTGGGGGTGCTGTGTGGAACAGGTGTATGGGTGTGAAGCGGTGGAACAGGTGTATGAAGGTGCAGCGAGGAATAGGTGTATTGGCGTGCAATGGTGGAATAGTTGTGTGGGGGTGCCGTTGTAGAACAGGGGTGCTATGGTGGAACAGGTACGAGTTACGCTACGCACGCCGCGGACGCCACGACCACGCCACGTATGCCACGCCCACCACACAAGCCGGACACACGCCCGCAGAGCACGCCGCCGCGACTTACAAGGGTTCAGAAACAGGTAAGGGGGACCTGTTTTAATGTTTCCTGTTTTAAAAAAAAAAAAGCGGCACACTGTAGAATACCACCAGCTATAGAGGAACAACAAATCCCAGCAATAATATATTAAACACCCGGTATAATGTATTATTGCTGGGACTTGTTGTTCCTCTATAGCTGGTGGTATTCTCCATTGCGCTGTATAATGTATTTTTGCTGGGATTTGTTCCTCTATAACTGGTCAGTGGTAATCTGCATTGCGCAGTATAAATCATTATACAGCGCAATGGAGAATACCACCAGCTATAGAGGACTACAAATCCCAGCAATAATACATTATATACAGCGCAATGCAGAATAACGCCAGCTACAGAGGACTACAAATCCCAGCAATAGTACATTATAGTATAATGTACTATTGCTACATTCCTCTATAGCTGCTGGTATTCTGCACTGCGCCGCTGTATAATGTACTATATTGCACACCACACTTTTTTTTTACTTCCACCGCGCCAAGCATGCTCCCATGATGGACTACAATCTTAACACAAACTAGTCGTCAATCACTGGAGCCTTTTTTTTTTATCCGATTAACCGATTAATCGAACTTAATAATCGGCCAACTAATCGATTATGAAAATAATCGTTAGCTGCAGCCCTAGTTTCACCTTTCCATGGACCTCCAATGTAAAGCTGGCCATACACTGTTTTATGTGCTTTTCGTTCAACCTGCAAGCTGAACAAAATAATAGAACAGATTCCCCCATGCACACTAAACAGCGTGGATGGACCAATCTCCTGTTCGGTTTTTGTATTCTGACAGTAGCGGTGTGCCACTGTCAGAATATCTGAACAGTGACAACCGATTGGCTCCCATCACAGTTTGTCTGAAAATGTTTTAACTCCTTTAATTTTCTGATTAAAAGATGCCAGACAGAAGGGTGCAGACAGGACCACCGACTGAAAGAATTTTGTCCGACTCATTAAGAACTAGCCAAAATCTGTACAGTGTATTGGTAGCATAAGTGTTTGTGTCCTCAAAGAGCACACGCAATGCCACTAAAGAGCAGGAGCTAGTAGCAGAGATGGACACAATGGGTATTGATGCCAAAGCCCCTGAGCTTCTATCCTCTACCCACTGCTCCAGACATAATCAGTACTTATAACCCCTCCTCCACACCTAACCTGCTCCCTCCCAAATCCTATAACCCCTCCTCCATGGGTATAGCATATATTTGGCAATTCATCATTTATATCTAGTATCTGGTGGCTTGATAATGATCGTTCAGCCTGTTGCCTTGAATACCACATTATACATGTGTCTCCTGTGATCAGCACTCCATGAGAACATCTCTTATTAAGTATCTCATTAAAGTACCATTATTTATAGTTGTATTATCCTCACAGGAAGGGAGCCTTCTGCTGTCTCCCTATTTCCTTTTAAAGTGATTTAGGATAACTTTTGTACTCTGTTTGACTGGGTGGCATCTAGAAGAAATGGAATGCTCAGGCAAGGTGTGATGCGTGTGATATTTTCTAAAATACACACTAATTACTTCTTGCAGAGCTCTTCTTATTGGGATGTGTGAGTTGATGACCACTTGTGGCCATCACCCTCCATCCATCAATGAAGGCACAGAAACTAAGTCACCTCACATCTCTTGTACGTTGCAGTGTCAGTAGTGTTTGAGCCGTAATTGTAGCTGTTGTACTGAATATTAATAATCCGCTCTGTGTTTGCTTATCACCCACCCAGTAACCCCCCCCCCGCTGCATTCCTATATCCACCTGCCAAAGCCAAGGGAGCTTCCAATGCTGGACAAATTTCAAACACAGTGATGTTTCTAAACAATTGTTTTATTTCTTGTAATAATATAAACATGAATTAGAAGGTCATATATAAGGTCTATACTCCTTTCCTTAATAAACTATTTAAAACTTTGCAATAAACGAAGATATCTTTTGGGTAGTGAACACCTAAGCAGTATTCTAGGATGGTCTCTGGGGTAATAAACACCTGAGCAGTATTCTGGGATGGTCTGTGGGGTAATAAACACCTGAGCAGTATTCTGGGATGGTCTCTGGGGCAATAAACACCTGAGCAGTATTCTGGGATGGTCTGTGGGGTAATAAACACCTGAGCAGTATACTGGGATGGTCTGTGGGGCAATAAAGAGCTGAGCAGTATACTGGGATGGTCTGTGGGGTAATAAACACCTGAGCAATATACTGGGATTGCCTGTGGGGTAATGAACACCTGAGCAGTATACTGGGATGGTCTGTGGGGTAATGAACACCTGAGCAGTATACTGGGATGGTCTGTGGGGTAATGAACACCTGAGCAGTATACTGGGATGGTCTGTGGGGTAATGAACACCTGAGCAGTATTCTGGGATTGTCTGGTTGCAAAGAAGGGTGGGATGGTGGAATAAGGGTCTGAGTGGTAGGCTGAGATGCCCTATGATTTATGAAGGCCTAGAAATAGACTAGATTGCTTGTTGGGTAGTATGGAACTGAGCAGTATCCTAGGTTGCATGGTGTGGAGTGAAGAGATGAGTGTTATGCCCTGAGAAACTGATGCTGACTTGAATTGTAGCTAATGCTTAACTGGAGGTAGAGTTGCTTGTTCAGGGGAAAGTCCATTATAGCAGTGGTGGTTCAGTGTCTGAGCACAGTGACATCTGCAATGTGTCGGTGCCTCCAGGATCTGTAAATTATGATGAATGACAGTGGAGTGCGCAGTTAATGAGCACATTTCTATGATATATGGCACTTATTAGCCATCGGCTGTACATTTTACAGTATAATGATCCGGCTTTAGTCCCCAATCCATTATCCCTTCTGTAACTTGAAAGAGTCCAGGATCTCAGCCCGGAGCCCCAGCAGCATTTTCTTCATATGATTATCTGTTTTCTTTCCTTAGGATTTCCTCACTGACTTAATGATGTCTGAAGTGGATCGATGTGGAGATAATGAACACCTGATATTTCGGGAAAACACACTCGCCACCAAGGCTATCGAGGAGTACTTGAAGCTAGTTGGACAGAAATATTTACAGGATGCTCTAGGTAAGATTGTAACTTATCCATTTTTAGGAACAGTACATAACAAAACCAGGGTGATGGAAGCAATTTTACAGTTGTTTTCCTTCATACAATGTCATATTTTGTCTTCATCATAGTTTGGATGTAGAGGGTGCTGTTCTATGGCAGTCAAACTGCTGTGTCATTAGTTTTGCCAGTTATTGCTGCTTTAATAGCAAAAGCGCAAAATATGTATGTACACATATGTATCTGGTTAAATATAAATGGCTGCAAATTTCAAAGGGACGGTTCCTGTTTAAAATATTTTTGTCCTTGGAAAGGTCCTTGCCAACACTTCCCATTTGCTCAGTTCTTCTCAACAAAGTGTTTTCTCAGTTCATCGTTAATAAATAGCAACATTCAGAATACAGAAAAGAAATGTTGATATCCTAAATGTTGTCGTTGGGTATATAATGCCTTATGTACAGTTTTTAAACCTCACGGCACTCCCAATGAATTAACATTATGGCACTGCACCATTCACCGCCATTGCTATGGAAAGCGGCACTGATACAGGTTCCGGAAAATAATTACATCAGGTTTTCCTCTAAATAATGGACTTCAGTGATTTGTCACATGAAGGAAGGAAAGAACGTGGACTCCTTGGTTTGTGTTGCACGAGTACAAATTGTGAAAAGAATGCAGAAACCTCCCAACTTTCTGAGGTTGAAACAAGTGATACCTTTCAGTTCCAGAATTGGTAATGAAGATATGATCCCCTGCTTCATTCCCCTGGACACATTTCCGTCTGTCAGATAAAAGAAAACAGACAGACCATCAATCCTTAATGTGAATAGACATTATCAAGTAATTACAGACACCGACAGATCTCTTCCACACACTGGTGATCAATAGATAGCAGCTGCACTGTAGTGGCTGACTCCCACCCTGTTTCTAATTTGAAATATATACCGGTATGTTTTTTTCCCAACATTAGTCATATTATGCTTGGATCAACGATCAAATGTTCTGACATGATCTAAATATCTTGGGTTCAACAACAGAATTTCCTACCTTTTTATTCTGCATATGAGAATCAGCCACACAGTCATTTGCAAGGCAGCTCTGACCTGCGTGGTCAGCAGTCATGGAATAATGCTCTCATTTTCCGTTGCTCCCAGGCTGGTGTTCATGTCTTGCTGACTGATGTATATTCACTTGTTAATATTTCCTAAATATGTCTCTCAACTTCATGTTCTTCTTCCAAGGTGAGTTCATCAAGGCTCTGTACGAATCAGATGAGAATTGCGAAGTTGACCCTAACAAATGTTCTGCCTCTGACCTTCCCGAACATCAGGGCAACTTGAAGATGTGCTGCGAACTGGCCTTCTGCAAGATCATCAACTCCTACTGGTCAGTGTTGCCAGTTGGTAATAAGGGATTTTTATACTAGAGTGCTACCACCTGGGGTTGTGGGTCGTTTATACTTAGTTATACCATCCGGGAAGGGGGGGAATATATATATGGGACATATATACCATGCAGTGGCACCAGGCATGGATGATGGATATTTCTACTATAAATGCAACCAGCAGGTACTGGGGGACATTTATACGATAAGTTCCGCCAACTGGGACTTGAGGACATTTACACCATGAGTGACACCAGCCAGGAAGAGGGTATGTTTATACTGAACACTGGCAGCGTTGGGAGTTTACAAGAAATTAGTGTATTTCTACTAGGGATGCACCGAAATTTCGGCTGCCGAAACATATCGGCCGAAAATGACACTTGGCAAAATTCCGAAAGTGCCATCTTTTCGGCCGAAATTGAGGTGCATCCCTGTTTTTTCTCCTCCCTGCTGGGCGCTGCCCTGTGTCCCCCCTGTCACAGAGCAGCATCCAGGGCAGAGGAGAGAACACCCTGTGACAGCGGGTCAGGATGAAGAGCAGGTACAAGCACTCAGTGATCGCTGAGTGTTTGTAAATAATTGAGGACAGAGTATGTTTACTGTGGGATGTGAGCTACATCACTTCCTGTTCATTCATAATTGTGGACATGGTAAACATACTATCTCCACAATTCCATATAAATAAATAAATACAATATTTGAAAACATTTCCAAAGGTTAGAAAAAAAACCAAAATATCGTTTTTTTAGCCTGACCATTTTATTTTTGGTTTCGTTTTTGAAAATTACATTTTGGTGCACCTCTAATTTCTACCAATCTGCCTTCCATTACCAGTACCTGTCCGTCACCTGACCGATTTACACTTAAATCTTTTTTTACACAACTTCTGCTGCACATTGAGAACAGGAAATCTGAAATTGTAAATTATTTGATAGCAGATAGTGTAACACTATTGTTGGTTGAGAGAGGGTTAATAGCAGCTAATTATGATATTTCCATCATTCAGGGAATGTAAAATGAGATAAATGAAACTAAATGCTCCAGTGTGCCTGGAAAATGATGGTACCTCACATTTTGAGGGATGTCAAGCGTTACAAATAATCTCAGTGCGTTAATTGCTGTTGAATGGTGCTGGTTTATAATGAATTTGGCATTCTGGTTCCACCTCAGGAGTTTGATCGACAATGATTTCAGTTCTATAAAATGACAGAAAACTGCAACCCATCCACAAAAATGAGCCAAAAAAATTTAGTGGAAAAAATGGGCCATAAACATTATGGCGGCATATTCTGCTCTGGGAATTGTGCTTCTCCATCGGCAGAAATGTGCTCCCATGTTTTGTTTCTCAGGCCACTTGGCGATCATATATTTCAGAGTGAATTGAATGGTGGTGATTATAGGACGATTTAGACATCTGGAATGTTCCGGAACATGTAGCCTGCGCTGCGCTCTGGAGGCCATTAGCAGGGGAACGACGTAAAAAGTGATGGTGTGACTTATCCGTCCTGCTACATCATAATCTGATTCTTTACCTGCCTAGAGCGCACAAGTGAAATGAAGCCACAAACTACCTAAATATTGACATTTATGAATATCAGGAAAATAATCTCAGGTGAGAATGTCCCCATATTGCGCCATTTTATCTTGAGAGGACAAAGAGAAGACATATATTGTTCAGAGTATTTCACCTTCCCAAGCTGTGCGGGATTTTTAGAAGTGATAGCTTTGAAGTCTTCACTGCACAGAAGATGTTGACGTGTCATCCACTATGATCATTAGTCATCAGATTAAGACATATTTAAAATGCAGAAATTCTGGGCACTGTGTTAAACATTTTGCTAATTATTTACCTGGTAGAAGAGAAAAATGCCATAACATGCACTTCACTCACAAAATGCAGACATTTCTGTTGTCAGCATTCTAAATATCCATTTTACTGATTTTTGGCTGCTAAGTTTCCATAAGCGACATTCTACACTTGCAGAAAAAATTGTGTTACATGGAACTGTTCTCAAATCTGATCTAACATACTTCGATAACGACAGAACTGGGGACCTGATACGTGGGGTGTAAAACAGTAAGCAGCAAGTATATGGTCATACCTACCACTTTCCAAAAGAAATAATGCTACAGTGCCCAGAGTGGCAGATCTGGCAAATGTTTGTGTGATAGATAGATAGATAGATAGATAGATAGATAGATAGATAGGAGACTTCTTCCTCTACCCCACACTAAAAACATAAAACGTAGGAGCTGATTGGTTCTTGCAGGTAGCACAGATACTTCATAATGGAGCCTACTCAGGGCCGCCATCAGGGGGGTACGGCCGATACTCATGTAAGGGGCCTGGGGAGCCCGCCCCCTAGGACTCTTACATGGGTATCGGCCGGTGACAGCCAAGGTGGCGGCCGGGCCCCCGCAGCGCTGGAGTAGACCCCAAGCAGGGCTGAGCCCCAGCATTGCAGTTCAAGCGGCTTCGGAGGAGCCCCATCAGCGCCGCCGCTGTTCTGATCTCGGACCGGCCGAAAGTGACATCACACCACTTCCAGCCAGTCCGGCGGCAGAAGAGGCCAGGTGTACAGGCACCAGCAGCAGGAGCAGGTAAGAGGAGCTGGAAGGGAGGAAGATGCAGCCCTGACCAGCCCACCTGAGACTCCTGCAGAGCCCACCATAGAGAATCTCAGATGGGCTGTGCAACATCTATGGTGGGCTGTGTGAGGTCTCAGGTGGGTTCTGTGTCCGGTGCGTCACCAAGCCCAGAGTCCGGCGCGTCACCAAGCCCAGAGTCCGGCGCATCACCAAGCCCTGCGTCCAATTCATATACTGTTCTGCATTGCTGTATAAATATATTCCTGGGATTTGTAGTCCCCCCTGCAGCTGGTGCCATTCTGCATTAGAGTGTAAGCTCCTCTGTACAGAGACTGATATGACTGTCTCAGTGTTCTCTGTACAGCACTGCGGTATATGTCAGAGCCATATAAATGTATAATAATGTATGACTGAGGGGGGACATTAGAGTGTAAGCACCTCTGTATAGAGACTGATGTGACTGGCTCAGTGCTCTCTGTACAGCACTGCGGTATATATCAGAGCTATATAAATGTATAATAATAACTAGGGATGCACCAATACCGAGTACTTTAGCCTCAGACATCAGGAAGCCAGGCAGCGAGTCATTACACACTGTCCGGCTTCCTGATTGGCCGGGAAGCTGGCTCCATGCTCCCTCGGCAACTCATGACGAGAGAGCATGGAGCCGGCTACCCAGCCAATCAAAAAGCCGAACGCAGCGTCATTACACGGTGCTCGGTTTCCTGATTGGCCAGAAAGCCTGCTAATCAAGAAGCCGGGTGGTGAGTCATTACACGCCGCCCCGCTTCCTTATCGACGAGTACCAAAAAAAAATATCGGTACTCAATACCGAAAAAACGGTATCGGTGCATCCCTAATAATAGCAGGGGGGGGGGGCATTAGAGTGTAAGCTCCTCTGTCAGAGATGGATTTGACTGGCTCAGTGGGTGGGGGTTCAGACTAACGCTGTGTAAGGGGCCCCAACATTCCTGATGGGTGCCCTGAGCCTAGTACTCATTCTTATTTTAAACCCTTATAATGTTGATCACTCACGTTGGTGCTGTATAGCAGTGCTCCCCAACCTTTTTATCGCCGCGGACCGGTCAACGTTTGATAATTTTACCGTGGCCCGCTGAGGGGGGGACGTTGATTGTTTATATTTTAGATTGTTTTGATTTAATAATTTTAATTTAATTGTATTTAAAAATGCCTTCAAAATAAAATACAGTTACACCAAAAAATGAAAGCGTTGGAATTCTTCACCTATTCCACCACCAAAAAACTGGGCGAGATTACGTTAAAATGTGTGACCACGTCACTGGTCACACATTCTAACGTAGTCTCAAACTTTGATAGATCACATGCCTACCTGTAATCATTTAATCAGAGAAATAGATTATAATAGGGAACATTACAGTGTAATATTCCCCATTAAAATCCACGTCTAATGACATGATGCAAGACACCCCTTCCCCCGCTCAGACTCACCCTTCCAGGAGCAGCAGCCATGTGTCGATGTGTGCACTCACTGCAGGGGGCGGGGCGTGTGACACACACACGTCTACTGTGACTCACCTCCCCTCCTGCCGCCTGTTACTATAGACGCGGCCGGGAGGGGAGGTGAGTCACAGGATCCGCCCCCTCACTGTGAAGCCCGTCGGCAGTGCGGGGCCCCGGTGTTCGAACACCGGGACCATGCACTGCCATATATTGCATGACCGGACCGCACTGAGACTGTGCGGCCCGGTATCATTTGGTCCGCGGACCGGGGGTTGGGGAACACTGCTGTATAGCATGTTCTAAAGTAAGCGCAGCAATGGTCATCAGTTACAACCTGACTGCCACACTATTTATAACGATCCTCGAAACACTTGTTGCCATAGAAAGAAGGAGCTGCAGTAAAATATGGCATGTTGTGGCCTTTGCTGAATCCATAACTCTGTATAAATGGCTTCTACTGTGGAAAAGTGACTGATCTTAAAACCGCTTTATGTGACAGTAAGATGCTAATTATTTACTTTTTAGAGAGTATAGGTCTGTAGCAATCCATAACAAGCAACCAAACATTTTCAGCAAGTGTTAGGAAAGTTGGACATTTGGTCACCACGCTTTACTTTTTGGTACCTTTGGTCACCACGCTTTACTACTGCTTTGTCTTATATCAGGAATAAGTCCTCTTCACACATGAATGATCTGTCGCATGTTTCCCCAAAGCAGGACAACAATCAACAACCCATTTCCCATGTTAATCAGTGGGGGCCTGTTGCCCCTGATGCCATATCTGAGCATTGCCGTCGGGCTAGCTCTTGGCGTGTGAAAAATTTCACGAGCTTTTCTTTCAGGCAAAATTACACATTTTTTGCCCTATAGAATTTAATGGGAGCACCTGAAAATGTGTGATGCAAGCATTTCCGCGCGTTTTTGCGCTTCACAGCCTCCTTCTCCTAGCAACTTTAAACAAAATTGAGAATTTAGTAGTGTCAGTGCTGGATATAGAGCACTTCATCCACCTGTTGAGGGCCCACAACAACCTGTATCAGCCCAGGGATCCCCAGCACAAGAATGCATGAAGCAGAGGGCCGAAAAGAAATTGCGTGATAGCTGTTGCCGGATTGGAAGTCACACAGTCTCAAAGAAAGATGCCAAAGAAAGATGGTAATCTTCTATATGCCTGTAGGATCCAGTCATTATGTATGCTTTTAAAATGACACACCTGCATGACCTGCTTGAATACTTTATTTTTATTATGTGAACCTGGCCAGAACTGTGGTTCAGTATAGCAAGAGCTTCCCAGACAAGTGAGTCCTGTTTGTATTTTATAGTTTGTACCTATGCTAGTTGCTAGAAGTCAGCTTTGCAAAAATGTTCACTATGCAAACCTGGTTGGACTTTGAGCCCTGTGATAATTTCTGGGAAAAGTAGTTATTGAAGATATAAGTAGACATAATAAATTATTATTTGTATATAAAGTCACATAAAGAAATAACTACAATTATCAGTGCTTACTTCATAATTTTAGGCAAAAGAACAATTCAGTAAACCTCAAAAAATTACATTTTCTTATGTAATTTTTTTAAGAGTATCAATCTGCCATGGGAACTGCCCTGTGGGAGACATATACAGGTGAAACTCGAAAAATTAGAATATCGTGCAAAAGTTCATTTATTTCACTAATGCAACTTAACCGTCTACCAGGAGATTTTGGAGCACTTCATGCTTTCCTCCGCAGACGAGCTCTATGGGGATGCTGACTTCATTTTCCAGCAGGACTTGGCACCTGCCCACACTGCCAAATATTTTCTGAGATTGTGGATCTGGCGTTCTTGGTGGTTTTCATGAGCTGTAAGCCATAATCATCACAATTATGACAAATCACGGCTTGAACTATCTTGCTTTGCATGTAATGAGTCTATCTCATATATTAGTTTCACCTTTTAAGTTGCATTAGTGAAATAAATGAACTTTTGCACGATATTCTAATTTTTTGAGTTTCACCTGTAGAAGGATGCAAAATCATCTCGAGTGTTTTTTTTATAAATTATAATTATTGTGGGGGTTTTTGCACTGTGCTGCTTAAAACTGAGTGGAAAAGCTTCAGACACATTTGGGCACCACTGGAAGCAGGTGCAGGAGATGCAGAGCGGATCGGCAACTGCTGCACCCAGCGCTTATGTGCACATCCAGGAACTTGAATTTCTTGGACTGGCCCTGGATATGAGAAGCTAAGCTAGCATCTGTGATCATATATGTATCTTGGAAAGTAGGATGACACAATGTTTAAAAGGCATATTTTGTATGTACAGCATGGAAAGCAATTGGGAACCAGCAAAGGAAGAGAGGGACAGCGTTGTCAAAGAGCCTTTTTATCTGGAGACCTTATCACAACCAGCACTTCTTCCTCAGTTACGCCCGTACCAAAAGTGGAGCCTGCACTTTTTCAAAGCCCTGCCTCTTTACAGTCTAGGGCTGTCAGAAGGTCAACATGGGGGAGATCCACAAACCAAAACAAGTGATTTATGTTGTTCTTAGCCATTCTTAGGTGCTTTGAGCTGTGTATTTTGGGTCATTATCCTGTTGAAGGACCCATAACCTGCCTCTCAGACAGAGCCTTCTGGCACTGGGCAGTACGTTTCGCTTCAAAATTCCTTGAACGTCTTGAGGTTGCATTGTGCCCTGCATAGATTCAAGGAACCCCATGTTAGATGCAGAACATAACCAAGCCTCCTCCATGTTTCACAGTAGGTACAGTGTTCTTTTCTTTGAAAGCTTAATAATTTTAACTGTGAACATAGAGGTGGTGTGAGATTTGGTCTGTTCAATATACAATAAAAACTATTTTGTTATACATGTTTCATATGTGCCAAAAATGCTTTTTGGTCCTGCCAGAAATCTAGTGAGCATGTAACTTATTTAGCAGTGTTATCACATGGCCTTCTCAAACCAGCACAGGTTACCTCTGAACTACAGAACTTTGAAGTACCCTATGTCTGAGACCACTTTGGCTATTTACTTTTTGTTAAAAAAAACAAAATATATTTTAAATTTACATTTTTTTAACTTTATGTACTCTATACTTGTGTGTTTGTGGATATTCTGTTGTTGGGTTGCAGGAAAATATACTCAGGAAGCTGAAATGAACAGCACAACACCACACAGAAAACCTGAACGGAGACACATGATGTCACAGATGATTCTGCTTTCCATTGGCCAAAAGAAAAATGCTCAAAGATTAAAAGTGCATAAACAAAATGCTTATAAAACACACATTTATACTCAAGTGTGAATTTCAACTAAAGTTGCTGATCATACCAATTTATATAATCTAGGACATTCTGTGTATGTGTGTATGGGGTCATCTTACACGCTTTAAAGTAAATTTGTCTGAAGAGGATTTTATCACAAGGTTTGAAGGAAACCTGTATGGAGAAAACAGAGGCTGCCATTACCAACATCTCATTCTATGGAAGATAGTTGTCTGACTGTCATGATGGTGCTGCAGTTTCAGTGCTTTGTGTCACTGAATTCTGAGATTCTGGCTTCATATGTTGCATGCGTGTTCTGCGCCTCTGGCTGAAAGTATTGAAGCCAGATACTACTAACCATTTTCAGAAGGTTGGCAATGGCAGCCATTTCTCTTGTTACAGATTTCCTTTCATATCTGCATAAGGAGCATCTGACAGAAGCTGTATTCTGCAACTTTTGTATGGCCTAGCAATAAAGGACAGAGAGTTTACTCACAGGAAAGCTTAACAAGTCCAGGTTTGTACATTGTAAAACAACAGTATTATCAACACAGAATGATAAGAAAAGTCAGGCATAATCAGGTATTCGAGACACAAACTATGCAAGCCACATACTAAAGGTGATTGTCTGGAAGGCGACAGTCAACAAATACATGAAGGAATCCTCCAAAGACAGTTATTCAAAGCCTTCCAGATACCTAGTTGGCTATAGTACCAAACAGCCACAGGCATCGTGTGGCTCAGAGTTCTGTTTGAGCAAGTTAATATGATCATCTATTTGTACAACCCCATGTGCGATATTTTTTATTTTTTTTTAACGATGTGAGCAAGGGTAAATCAGGGAGAGGTGGATTATGGTGCCCATACACTGCGTGATTTTTGTTCAGAAATCGTACACGAAGACAATCGTCTTTCAAAGGAAGATCAAACAGTTGATGGTACATCACTGATTTTTCTTTTTTGATACTGTGAGAAATGTTTCGCTCAGGTTGGAAAAAAAAATTCTGAATGAAAATCGATGAATCAGTGGGGTTTTCGTTCGTCAAAAATCTCTTCAAGAACACAGCACATGCGCAAAAAAAAAATATATATATATTTCTGCCGTTCATCAAAAATTGGTTAGTATGGCTAATTAATTATTTCCTAAACATTTCTTCGACCGAAAAGGGCCACGTTTAGTCTTAGATAGAACAGAAGGAAGCAGGAAAAGGAAAAACACTCTGGGCCATGTTGCATGTGAAGAAAGCAAGGGAGGGTATGGAAAAGGGACCACAGTTGGGATCTGCTGGAGGCTTGAGTGCTCAAACTTGTACAGCTATCCACGGGTAGAAAGTGGTAAAGGAGGCCACTATACCCTCCCAAAAAGCTGACTATTCGCCTAGACTATTATCGCTTGACAAACTTCAGAGACACCAGAAATCAAGACCAAGATGTATTCACTGGAGCATTTGTATTAAATCCAATAAAACAAAGTTTGTCTGAAAGTTTCTTACTTGTCATTGAGTGGTTGGTTAGCTGTTCCATTAACATAATATCATTAACGCTAGTAAACGGGGGTGAGAGAGCAAGGGAGGGGAAGTTTGTTTCCATAATCCAGGAACACAGGCCTGAGGGCTTGTTCACACCATTTTCTGATCCAGATCTGCAGACGCGGTGCTATGCGTTTTACCGCATTCTGGACGCGTTCCAGTTCTTTTTTTGTGGAGTGGGGCTGTCAGCTGTTAACTGCAGTGTGGTGCGTTTTTCGTTGTGTTTGACACGTTCGTGCGCGTTCCGGACCCGAGAAAATGTGACATGCAGTATTTTTTCTGTCTGGAACGGACTGCGCTGGTGAGAACTGGAGCCCGTAAAACACATAGGGATACATTGGGATGCATTTTTAGTGCAGGAGCGAACTGTTCTGGTCCGGACATAATCCGGACATCGTGTGAACGAGCCCCGAGTTGGATTCAAGAGGTGTACAGTGAAGGACCTTTTGTAGCATGATTTGGAGAGCAGTAGGAGATGAAATTGAGAAACATTTGTCTGCAATACCTGGACAGATGCTTGAAATAGTTGCCAATAGTGTTCTATACCATCTTCTCACCATTTTGTAATTAAGCTCTTGATATCTATTTGAGATAGAGACTTGATGGGCAAAGTGTAATATACAATCTGACTGGGCCTGGGAAAAGGTAGGGTTAAGGTCCCTCTCATACCTCCAGAAGAAATTGTCATCCAGCAATTCAAGGTTTGCAATTAGAAATTGATGTCAGTGAGAGGGAACTTCTTAATTGGTAGGATTGAGAGCACAACTTCTCAAAACAGGTTTAATTTCATGGCCAGCCGTGGGCATCTGCGAAATAGGGGAATATCAGGCTACTGAATCCTCAGAGTTCATCAGCTTCATGACAGGTCTTTTTTTTACCTCTAATTTATATACTGTATCCGCTGTGACTGACCTACAATGTAAAATGCAGGACCCAAATTTTTGTGTGTCCCCGGGACTGTGTGGTTGCCCAGTGCATAAGTTGATTCAGT
Source organism: Nanorana parkeri (assembly GCF_000935625.1). Classification (NCBI taxonomy): domain Eukaryota; kingdom Metazoa; phylum Chordata; class Amphibia; order Anura; family Dicroglossidae; genus Nanorana; species Nanorana parkeri. The sequence continues at coordinate 22,311 of NW_017309368.1, forward strand.
CAGTAAAACTCTTTCCTCTCTCCCAAGTCACTACTTCATACATCTTCAGTACTTTTCTTATGCTGTTCTCTTTAGCTGAAGAATCCCTTTCACATCTTACCACATATGTGCCAACACCTGTCATTCCAGAACCACATTTTCTTTTAGCACCTAGGCAAAAACGAGCAGTAACTCGTAAATAAACGTTTTAAAGTTCTTAAAGGTTTCAATTGCTGTCTTTCTCCACCTTGCAGAGTTTCACTTCCTGTATGGTAACAGGAACAGGATTTGAAGGAAACTAATAATCACAGTGGTGGCACAGATGTCAGTAAGAAACTGACTGATGGTCTACCCTTTTCTGCTCTGTCTAAAACTGCCTTTTCGAACTAAGGTGTCAGGGGTGCCTTCCAATTTTCACACAGCGTCATGCATTTCCATGGTGCAGGTGGGCCAGCCTACAGACCATGGAAATGCATGATGCTAATCCATAGCGGGTGGCATCCAGGACGGTTCCTAAGCATTCACCTGCTCCGCTTCAACCCCCTGCCATGCTGCCACAGCTGTGTTGAGGTAAAGATTGGAAGGTAGGGCTAATGTGAGGAATCAGGTGTTAAGGGGAGGCTTCTGATGTGAAGGGAAAATGAGGACTGTGCTGTAAAGAGGGGCTCCTGATGTAAAGGACGGCTCATTAAAAGGAAGGTGGGGACCCATATGTCATTTTTCTTTTTGCATGACATCCCCCCTTAAAATCCATAATAGACTATCTAGGGTAAGGGTCTGGTGTGGATTTTTGGGGGGAAGGCCCACACTTTTTTTACGCTTTTCAATTTACTTTTTTTTACATTTTAAACTGGGGTGCTTCAAGATTTTGTATACTTTTAATGGGTGCCGTGACTGAAAAAGGTTGAGAAATGCTGGTTGTATTTGTTCCTGCTCTTTATAATAGTATTATTATCCTACTGTATGTCCTCACTTAATACAGTTCTCTGGAAGATGTTCGCAATAGCAACATACATTAATGAATATTAAAAATGTTAACCACTAAACCTCAATTTACTAAGGAAAATGTAATCCCTGTCTGACATCTTGGCCTGTGTACGGCCCTCAAGAACTGGGATCAAACTGCCCTAATACGTTTGCTACTCAAGAGGATACTGTTGCAATTGAAACTTGTACAAGATGGAACTGTCCAGCCTAACCACATGTTTCCCTGTTAGTGTGAGACAAGCTCCCGCCCTTGGGGCAACTTTAGAAAGTTACCACCTTGTCAGATTAACATAAGGATGGACAGACAAGTATGATCGTTGTACAGTGTGAGATACATCTGCATTGCAGCGAATACACAAATTATTGGCGATTTCATTTCTGTACTAGTGGAAGTATTGATTCCCAAGGTCATTGCTGTATAAAGTACAAATTAAAGTGTCATTAAGGTGTCATCTCTCGTTTAATGAGCGTTGTAAAGGAGATAATTGGTTCTTTGCTGTCGATTGATCTTAATTTATTTCCTATGATTCTCTCTGCAGTGTTTTTCCTCGGGAGCTGAAGGAGGTCTTTGCATCGTGGAGACAAGAATGTAACAGTCGAGGTCGCCCCGATATCAGCGAGAGGCTTATTAGCGCCTCATTGTTTTTGCGCTTCCTGTGCCCCGCCATCATGTCCCCATCACTGTTTAACCTTCTACAAGAATACCCAGATGACAGGACTGCCCGCACACTGACCTTGATTGCCAAAGTCACGCAGAACCTTGCCAACTTCGCCAAGTAAGTGTCTCTCCGGGGGACGGGAAAGTGGCAGACCTGCTCTCTGTTATGGCTCACTCATCACAAGCCTCCAATTAGCTAGAAAAATCAATGGCCTTTACTTGTATTGACTTTTAATTTCCATTCTCAGCTGTGTCAATGGTTTTGTTTCAGTTCTAAGAGTTGAGCACTGGAGCAGGACTTAATTGAAAGTGCTCGGAGATAGAATGCATTTTTTTATCAGATGTTTACAGAGAGAAAAAAAACAAACTAAAGTGCAGGTGGCAGCAAACGATGAGGTCACTCCTTCCGGGTGCACTTAATGACACAAACTAAGATTAGCGAGATGGTGGCCCATTATAATGTCCTCTTATCGACAATAGAGAAACGTATTCTCAATATAACATGAAATGAGGAAATATTTCTTAATATAAAATGAAAGGTGTAGCTTGAGGAGGGCAGCAGGGGGTAAATTCCCAGGGTCTAGAGGAGATGGCAAAATATCTAATAGGAAACATGAAAAAACTATTTATCATGATCTAAATGTGACTCTTGTAGTAAGGGCAGTGTCACAATCGTGATCATTTCACTGGCAGCAGAATTACTAAGAAAGTACTCACCAAATTATGGTGTCCCCCCCTCAATGGCTAAAATGCTGCAAAATATTCCTCACTTGCTTTGTTAGCCTGATGGAGCAATCCCACAGAAGCAGATGAGTTTGGTCTCTGTTCTCTTAGCAATCCTGTTTGCTAGGAGCTGTTAACATAAGATTCATTGGAGATAACCCTTATTGTATTTCTTCTTCTTGCTTTTAGCTGGAGATATTATACAATATGTAGTGGCATACGGGGGACAGCTTCAGTTTGACTAAAGTAGAATAATGCAGCAATATGTGGTTTATGTACAGAAAGGGTTGTTATTGCACACCCTGCACATGGAATTTGCTAGTGTCTAAAGCAGTGACGGTCAACTTGCGGCCTCTGATATCACTAAGGTGCCTCACATAATGATAATAGTATATATGATGTTACAGAAGACTGCGGGGATTACAGATATACTAGAGGAAATAATCAGTGACTGCAGATATGCAAGGGGGGTGGTTGGAGACTGGGAAGTTAGACAAGAGACTGCTAAATATCTTCGTCATTACAATCTATTTACTAAACCAATGATCCCACTTCCACTAATGGCTGATGAAGGTCGAGGGCCACACTATAAGTATAAAAAGACTCTATGCAGCCCTCAGGCACAGGCTTGGGTATCGGGTGTGATATCTGTGCTATAGATATATTTATCTATTGTAATATTTTGCTACATCATTGTTTTGAAACTTTTGCAAAGACAAATGAAAATGCTGTCACCCATTGCCGATCTATCCTAAAAATGCTAGTTGACTAGTTGCCGGGCTAAGCCTCTTGCTTCAATACTTTGAGTTATAGTCCCAGAACAGTTGTTCCTGTCAGAAGTTCTGGATTTTTCTGAATCAATGGCTCAGCAAATATTAATTCCAAGGACACAGCCAGAAAATTATCATATTCCAAAGGAGGTCACATATGGCAGTCTTCACATTTATATAATTATTGCTTTCCTTTTAACTTAAAGCGTACTGCATGTCCAATCAAAGCTTAGTTTTGGGTGAAGTAAAACCCGTTTTTACTGCTATCCGGGCTCCTGGAGATTTACCCTTGCTTCTTGTCCTGCTGATAAAGTATTACCAAATAGGAAATGAGGATAATTTCCAACAGAAACAAAATGCTTTTCTTTCTTGTGTCCCTGTTGGAGATTTTCCCACACTTCCTAACAGATAAAACCATCCTCAGCAGGACAGGAGGCAAGGGTAAATCTCTCTAACAGAGTGCCATTTTGCAGTAAAAACTTAACATTGGTTTTTATCCTTTCCATATACTCCTGAAACTCCTCTATATGTTGTTTATCGTTCTGTTATATAAACCAGCTGACAGGTTAATGCAGCCCAATCCTGAGGACAGCAAAGGTCATATGATTGCCTGATTGATTCTGATCTGTTGGATCCCAGCCGAGGCGATATGATGATCTAATGTTTTTCCTTCGCTGGCAGGTTTGGTAGTAAAGAGGAGTACATGTCCTTTATGAATCAGTTTCTGGAACATGAATGGACGAACATGCAACGATTCCTCTTGGAGATCTCCAACCCAGAGACCATTTCCAACACAGCTGGGTTTGAGGGCTACATTGACCTGGGAAGGGAGCTGTCCACACTGCACTCGCTGCTCTGGGAGGTCATTTCTGTGGATCAGGTACCTGAAGACATGGCTTCCACCCCGGTCCCCTGTCTTGTAGATAAGATGCAGGAAGATTTAGAAGCAAGCAGCATTGTGGCAAATAAAAACAAATGATTGTACCAACTATCTCATACAGTTTTCACTATAAAATCCATTTACATGCAGTCTATAGATTTTATTGGTGTCCCTCCTGTCTGATGTGTGGGTCAGAGTCAATGGACTAAATTCACCAGCATGTAGTAAAATATACATTTTGGGTGGACTGGCCCTTTAAACTCAAACATTTTTTATTATTTGCTCCTACTTTCTGCATGACTTTACTCCTTTATTAAATAAGGATGAAAATGTAACTGGAGTAAGGGCTCCTCACACCAGTCCTGTTGGACCAGCCCAACACATAATCGAGGCAATTTGTCCTATGTCCTATTGTTTCACTTCACACCAACACACTGCCTTACTATGTGCTGAAAAATGAGAACAGGTTGCATTTTTATGCTGTGAAGCTCATGTCGCTGCAGTGCGTAGAGTTAAAGGAAATAGAATTTTGTGTCATTTCAAGAAAGTAAAAAAAAAAAAGTAAACACTTTTGCATTGTAACACCACATCATCACAATGCACACCAGTGGGCGCACATTATACAGACCGTCTTGCGTGCCTGTTGGTGTGAATGGGCCCTGAGAGAAATACAGTGATCCATTTTTTTCTACACATTTGTACATGTTTCCAATTGCTGCAGACCGGCAGTTTTTAGTAAAAACAAAAAAAACCCATAAAACTGTGGGTTCCACTAAGCAGGACACAGACACCAGAAAGAAAATGCCTTTTGTATATTTTACAAACATATCGCTAGTGGAGAATAATTTTCCACACATCTCCACCATAAAAAATTTTTTTACCTGTGATGTGTTTTTCCATGATATAGTAGTACTGTTATTATAATCATCTCTGTATAAATCTCTCTTGAGTACATTCCTCTTGTTCCCTGGCAGGCTACAGTAACCAAGCTGGGTCCTCTTCCTCGTATCCTGCGTGATGTGAACACAGCACTCAGCAACCCATCCAGTATACAGAGCTCTGTCACAAGTGATCACTCTGCCTCCACCCCAAATGCCAGCAACAATATATCTGTCGGCCTCCAAAAGATGGTAATAGAGAATGACTTAACTGGGTAAGAAGAGAGAGGTTAATTTCCTGATTAAGCAGGTTATGGGGGCCTCCCGAAGTCCCCAAAAATGTAATTATCCTGTTCTTCGCATTACATAACAGCGGTTTATAGACCCTCCACCCAAAACTGATACATTCCAGTTTTAGTTGCAAACATCTCTCTGCTCTGTATAATAGGATATTCAAAAGGAAGAGTTTTTTTGGAGTGGTCCACCCTCCCACATCATGTGTGACAAAAATGATCTCATCTTTTTCCAAACTTTTTAACAAAAAAAGTTTACATTCCGTTAAATCAATAATGTACATTTTAGCTAATGGTAGTTGACTAAGTACTAATAGCTGTACCATGACCTGAATAAATGAAACATTCACAGATCATGTACATTTTACATACAATAACATAGTTCAATGGGAAATATCGAATTTTCTCTCTGTACTCTGGCAGATAATTTTGTAAGGACTGATAAAGCAAGAATTGAGTGTGGGCACTGATCAGCCAATCCCATTTTCTATATTGATCTCTGCACAGCAGTTAGGACATTTAGAGATGGCCTCTGATGGGTTGGTGCTCTGTAACCACTTTAAAAACCTGAGCCTAGACCGTGGTAGGTAAAACTCGAATTCAGACAGAGTTGACACAGGCAATACACCTCCACCGTGAAGTCGCCTCCTTTCCTAATAAAATGTAATTATACTGATCAAAAGGACGATAGCGGCTGAATGTTAAACGCCAGCTACATTGTATTTAACAATTTAATTAATAGAAAGCAGGGAAGACAGAGGCGGAAGGCCTGTCTCTGTAATTACCACTTTTATCCCTAATTCCGCTCAGCATGTGGTGAAACTCTAAAAATCTATTTAAGTTTACACGCTGCTTGAATCTGGCAGATTGGGAATGCCAGGCTTTGACACGCCTGCTTGCAGAGACTCCTTTCATCTGCCCAGGGCGTTCTATAAACTTTCTATATCTCTGTTTACATTTTACAGCTCTTTAAAAGCAGATTATTATAAACATCCAACCACCTGAAAGATGAACTATCAGTGTTACCCATAGTCCCCTATCTCTGTTTCTTAATGTGGCTGAAGAAAAATAATAACTGCAATTGTGCAGGCAGGTAAGACAGACGGTCTCCCAAATACTATGTGCCAGTGTATGTGTGAATCTGATTGGTTGCTGTGGAGCCCTTTGGTGGTGGAAATTATTAGACCTACCTAGACTTTCACCCCGAACAAGTCAGGTTTAAGTGAAACCCAATGTACAGGTATGGTAGCGAGACAGAAAAAAGTAAAATGATGTTACATTTACTATCGGGTGGCCATAAACTGGCAAATATCTCCCAGAGTATGATGGCAGGAGGTATCTGCCCATCTTTAATCAGGTTGTATTCACTCTGTAGTACCTGCCCAATGTTGATGACAGCTACAGCACTGCTTTTTAGTGACCAGAGCAGATTAAAAGGCCACTCCCAGCAGTGAGATAACTTTAAAATATATTTTGCGAATTTAGGAATGTCAGTGACTGACACAGTCCTTTATTCTAATCTAAGGTGATGCTCGACATCAAGAGTTTTCCTTCTGTCTGTCTGTCTATCGCCATTCTTATACATAAACATGTCTGAAGGAAGAACAATTCTTGTTGGCCACAGCAGCCAGTCAGATTCTCCCTTTAGTTCTCTCACACTGCAGGGAAACATGAAAATAAGAAAAATAAATTTTCTTGGTTTGGCCCATTATGGCAGAACCTTGTTGTTTGCATGATAGAATCATCTGGTCCAGGGTGACATTGACATCTTGTCTCCCTCTGTTTATCTATCTCCCCATAGTCTGATAGATTTCACCCGGTTACCCTCTCCAACACCTGAAAACAAGGACTTATTTTTTGTCACAAGGTCTGCTGGAGTCCAGCCCTCACCGGCACGTAGCTCCAGCTACTCGGAGGCCAATGAACCTGATGTTCAGATCACGAACGGCAACAAGAGCCTATCTATGGTGGACCTGCAGGACAATCGGGTACTGGACGTTGGTACCAACACATCAGGGATTGGAGACTCTCTGAATGACAGTCAGACATCTTTTAGTCAGCTACAGGCGATATGGACCGCACGGACGCCACAGGGAAATATAATGACCCTGACAACAGCCCGAAGAACAGGGCAAACACCAACCACTCCTAATTCGGATGCCACGCTGGGTAGGCCACAGCTCCTGGCACCTCTATCATTCCAGAACCCTGTGTACCAAATGGCAGCAGGTTTGCCTGTTTCACCACGGGGTTTGGGAGACTCTGGTTCTGAATGTCATAGTTCACTTAGCTCCCACAGTAACAGCGAGGACTTGGCAGGGAGTAAACATGGATTTCTTAACCCTGGAAGTAGTGAGGAATTCAGTAGACGTTCTGGGGACATGTCACGTAGGCAGTTATCTTTGACTGATAAGCCTGGGCAGCCCACCATGCCACGGCAGAACAGCTCGGGTCCTCAAAGGAGAATTGACCAGCCACCACCTCCTCCACCACCGCCAATGACCAGAGGAAGGACGCCACCAACATTACTTAATACAGCACCCTACCCAAGGCCATCAAGTGGGAGTATGATGTCCTCGTCACCAGACTGGCCCGGCAGTGGAGCTCGAATGAGACAGCAATCCTCTTCATCTAAAGGGGATAGTCCAGAGATGAAGCAGAGAACGGTGCACAAACAGGTAGGTGGTTCCATATTTATGTTAATTATAGCAGTTTTATTGGAGGCATATTACATGTTTTAGAAAGGTTGTTGTTTCTGGTCATTGCCTGTTTTTGGTCGGTTTGGGCACTTTGTGTCTGACTAATACCTAAAAGTTGAAGCCTTCTGGAAAATATACCGTAGTTCCTCAGCAACTCTGGGCCTGCCTAATAAGACATGATTGGAGTTGTAGTTCCTTAGCAGCTGGAGAGCCAAGTTCCTAGTGGTTATTGGGAGTTGTAACTCATCAGCAACTGGATGAGCTCAGAGGCTTGGGTTATATGAACCTTATCCTATTTCCTGGGAGTCATCAGACATGGCTTTCCATTGGTTTGAACACTATGGACTGGGGGTACCATCCAGATAAATGTCAGAGTCTTTTTACAAATGTTTCTATGAGATGTAATGGGTGACCAGGGAAGGTTTGCAAGTATTTCCACAACTAGCCCAATTGAGCTTCACATGCGTGACCTGCAGAAGCTTCTAAAACCAGTGATCATTCTCTTAGTGTTCTCCATCTAGTGGCTGTGGCTCTAAGTGCCCTCTGATGTTGCTTTTGTCAGCCTCTAAGTAGATACTTGGTAGTCATACCTCTTTATATACTTTGCATAATAAAGAAACCGCGAAAAGGCTCATTATGTGCACCCCAAAGTGAAGGGTCTGCCAGAGAACTTCAAATTGTATAATAGCTGCATATAATACATACAATATAGATAATATATATTGTTGGCTAAATGCTATGTGATTTCTGGAGAAAACATGTGAATAAATGTGTTTTGAAAATGGGATGAACACAGAGTTACTGCTTGCACTGCATCCTTGGGAAATGGGAGTAGGGTAACTATTATTAGGGAGTTGCAGCTCTCATCAGGAGAGGGAAAATGCATGCGTGTCAGGGGATGTTAAAGAATTGTTGAGGGGCGAAATGCTTAGCAGTAGACCTGACCCTGCAGTTGCGTGAAAACGGGATGGGTAACAAATTAGCACCACTTTGGAACAGTCTTGTCATTTTTGGCTTGTTAAAAGTGCCTGCTGCACACCATTCAGTGTTGTGACCAGTCTAGATGAGATAGGTGCTCGTAGTGACCGTCACAGATGGCGCCGTGCAGAACCTAAGAGATATGAACATAGGTCACCAGCACTCCAAAATGCAGGAAAAATATTGTTTTTTGCAAATAACATAAAATAGGACAAAATACCCAACGTTTCGGGGCCGCACAGTGTCCTTTCCTCAAGGCGACACAGGTCGGGACACTGCGCAGCCCTGAAATGTTGGCTAGTTTGACCTATGTGACGTTATTTGCAATAAACAATATGTTCTTATGCATTTCGGAGTGCTGGTGACCTATCTTCACATCTTTTTCATTTTAGCTAGCATTCTCTAGCTCTACTCATAAAGTGACATCACTAGTAGAGACGAGAAGATTTTGAGCAATCTACAATACTACCTGTTACTACCTGCCAGAACGCACTAGATCGCATCCTGGCTGGCTCACTTTGTTTTGGGGCGGTGCATTGAAGTAAATGGCACCGCAGACACGCCCTCCAGCCGCAGTGTGATCGCCCACACTGGAACACTTGGGATGAACGCAGGGATTGATGTACCACACATTCCGGTGCAGGCGATCGCACTGCGGCCCCCGGGGGCGTGGCTGCAGTGCCATTTACATCAATGCACCGCCACACACCCTCCTGCCCCAAAACAAAGTGAGCTGGCCAGGATGCCATCCAGTGCATTCCGGCACCAAATTGGGCTGGAACGCACTGGGGCTGGTGTGAACTAGCCCTTAAAGGAGAACTATGAGGTGAGTGCTTTTCACTCATCCTCATAGTTCCAGCCGACCTGTGACAATGAAACTATCACAGGTCGGCTCAGTAGATCGGGAAGTGAGCGAACACATACCGGCGTTTGCTCACTTCTCGATCCTGTCACGGCAGAGAGCCGTGACAGGGGAGGGGCTGGATTCCCCGCTCCGATCCTCCAGCGCTGACGGAACGGACGGGGGAGGGGGTGGGTACAGCTGGCTCTGCCTCTGGATAGGCAGAGCCAGCTGTCACTCATGCAGCTGGGCGGATCCAGGCATAATTGTCGGGATCCGTTTCAGCTGCGGCGTCTCAGTATACAGCTCGCGGTATACTGAGCCTAGGGTGACGGGAGGACGCTAGTTTGTGTCCTCCCGTTACCCTAAGGAGAACTATGGGGAAAAGCCTTAACCCCATAGTTCTCCTTTAAGCCGAAGATGACCCATGCCACTTAGAAATGATGATTAGTAAAACAGCTTGATTAGTAAAGCAGCAGCAATGATGATTAGTAAAAGGAGATGCTGAAGGCTTAAAGTGACAGTAAATTTCCCGCGATTATCGTACGATTATCGCAAGGTGTGTGGGCACCTTAAGGAATGCAAAGGTTTGCTGCTGAATCCATACATAAGGTTTAAAGTGACACTAAACTTTGGAGTTAAATCTTAAAAATGCATTCCAGTACCCTAACTATTAACAGAAATATAGCTGATTTATGTATCATTCGGCTGTAGATCGTCAAATCATCTCTAAATTGGTGCCGACACTGTCCTTCCTTCTGGAGGGTGGCTGTTCCAAGCCAACTACTGTGATGGACTACAATCTCATGTTTAGTTTACTAATTTGTATTGAAGTTATAGTCTATAGTTTAGGAGTGAGCTTGGAGCAATGGCTACTTTACAACACACACAGGGACCACGGGGAACAAAAGTAACCTCCAGAAGGAAGGACAGTGTCAGCACCAATTCGGAGATGATTTGAGGATCTACAGCTGAGTGATACACAAATAAGATACATTTTTGTTAATAGTTAGGGTACTTGAATGCATTGTTAAGATTTAACTCCTGAGTTTAGTGTCACTTTAAACCTTATGTATGGATTCAGCAGCAACATCGTACGATGTTCGGCGGGTGTGTAGCATGTTCGTAAGATAAAAGCCGGACGGGCCGGTGTGCGCAAGCGCACACTGCCCGTTCGGCATTGCGGTCATCGGAAGCCCGCCCCTCACGGGGGCGCGGCTTGTGATCATCGCAAGTACGATCTGCCTGTCCAAGATAGACAGATCGTACGTGTTTTTAATGACCTTACAACCATCGCAAGACAGAAGTCTTGCGATGGTTGTAAGGTGTGTGCCCAGCCTTATGGTATATACATTTATTGAGGATTTTCTGGTTACATTTCTTTGTTAAATTTGGAACACTTTGTCAGTTTTCCCTTTCCAGGCATAAGTTGATGCCTGTTCTTAAAATAAAGTTTTTCATGGCCAGCAGAAATGATAGCATTGTTCTGGGAATGCATAGATGTAGACCAATCTAGAGAGCTCAGGATATTGCTAAACGTCTGCTCTGTCATTATTTCTGCTGTAATTGTGTTGTGACATGATAACTATGTACAGTGACAAATCCTTTCCTGACCAAACACCTTTTACCCTTTCACCATTCTGGCAGTTTTAATTGAGTAGGTGATAGAACCGCAGTATCACCAATGAATCTTGCAAGGTCTGTTATAAGAGAACCATTATCTGCCTCTTAATGGATTGAAGTGCCATTTTATTTCTATTACAGTCTGTCACAGTACAAATGATAACTATACAGGTGAGGAACAGAGATCTTTTGTCAGAAAAGCAGCCATTTCTCTGTTGCTTTAATTGGATTTCAAGGTCATTCATGCAGAAAGGAGAAAAAGGCAAGAGCTGCCCTCACCTGGCCTAACATCCTCTAGCAGTACTGCTTTGCAACTTAAAAGACCAGTCCTAAATATTCGACAGTGAGCTGAATTTAACAAAAGGCAGTACAAGTCCTGTAACACCAAACTCAAAGGAGATAATAATGTTCTATTTACTTTGTTCCCAAACTCATCCTCCCCAGATGGGCGACCAATGTAGTCATGTTCCGGTATAGTGTACTATATAATGTGTACTAGAAGTGTATCATGATCCTGTCAAGTGGTTGGTCAGATTACAGAAGTAGTGTTCTATGTACAGACGCTCCTCCGGTTGCGATCGATTAAGTTATGATCTTTTACGATGGAATTTACTGTACAGTAATCTCTCAGTCATTTGTCACCCACGGGGATCGGTAATTGAGTTGTATTAGGATCATGCCCAGTGGCTGGTTATGCTGGGGGTGTGGTGTTCTATGTATACAGTATAGTGTAATAGAATTGTATTGTGATCATGCCCAGTGGCTGGTTATGCTGGGGGTGTGGTGTTCTATGTATACAGTGTAATAGACTTGTATTGTGATCATGCCCAGTGGCTGGTTATGCTGGGGGTGTGGTGTTCTATGTATACAGTGTAATAGACTTGTATTAGGATCATGCCCAGTGGCTGGTTATGCTGGGGGTGTGGTGTTCAATGTATACAGTGTAATAGAATTGTATTGTGATCATGCCCAGTGGCTAGTTATGCTGGGGGTAGAAGAACTCGACTATGATCAGTTTTAGTGGCCGGTCATGTTGGTGGTGAAATGTTCCATGTATAGTGTATAGAATTTTATCATGAGCATGTCCAGTACTCAGTTATGTTGGGGGGGTCTAGTATTCATGTATACAGTTAAATTGAATACTATTATGATCATGTCTAATGTGCAGGGCTTGAAAAATTTGGCGGTGTCTCACCAGTCAGTCAAAAATTTCACCAGTCAGCATGACCTGACTATAGCCTTGCAATATATGTTAACAAATTTTGGGGACAGATAGAGGTTTCTTTTGTGACCCCCCACGGGGGGGTTATTTTTTTTTACTATATAATGAAAAAAGTACCATAAATATATTTTAAAAAAAAGTTTCCCTACGTTATGTTATAAAACATTTATTCTTACCCATATTTTTAGTAAAACATAAAAGTCGGGGTCACGTCGGGTAAATAGACACCAAACATGTCAAGCCTTAAAACTGCGTGCGCAAAAAACGCCCATACGCGACGATTAAAATGCTTTTACTGCTCATCACTTTAGTGTTATCAGTGATTAATGGCTCTAGAATTATTGCTCTCATTGCGACATTTGC
>NW_017309368.1:36612-41861 GCF_000935625.1 Nanorana parkeri
GCTCGTCGGGCTCCACTGTCTGCTCGTCACAGACGAGTGGACGAGTGGATTTTTCGAGCCCTGCTAATGTGGCTGGTCATGTTGGAGGTACAGAGTAATAGAATTGCATATGATCATGTCCTGTGGTCAGTCATGCAGATAATGTAGTGTTTATGTATGCAGAATAATACATTTATATTATGATCACCTCTAGGTGTCATTTATGTTATGTTTATGTTTTACATAAAAAGTGTTGAATTGTTTTATGATGATGTACAGTGTCAGTCATATTGGAGGTGTAGTGTTCAGGCTGGTCATGTTGGAGGTACAGAGTAATAGAATTGCATATGATCATGTCCTGTGGTCAGTCATGCAGATAATGTAGTGTTTATGTATGCAGAATAATACATTTATATTATGATCACCTCTAGGTGTCATTTATGTTATGTTTATGTTTTACATAAAAAGTGTTGAATTGTTTTATGATGATGTACAGTGTCAGTCATATTGGAGGTGTAGTGTTCTATGTATAGAGTATAAAAGAAGTGTATTATGTACGTGTCTTGTGGCGGGCCATATTAGAGGTGCAGTGTTCTATACAAAAAGGGTAATGAAACTGTATTCTGATCCATTCTGTGGCTTGTGATAGGGCTAGTGTACATGAGATTATACGATCCGTTAATTGGAACTCTATGCAATGCTTGTTTTGGAGTGTGGAAGAGTTGGAACCTCTGTTAGCTTGTATTGGTGTCCATGTCTCCATTAGGGGCATTTACTCCCACTCCTTGTGATGGTGACTATTTTTACTAGGCCAAAAAGTGAAGAAAAATCTTCAATGTAAACAGTTGTCACTGGAACAACACGAGATTAAATCCACCAATGGACAAACCAGGTCCAGTGACAGCTGTGAAGGTTGGGTTTTCTTCCACTATTTTGAAATTTCCTCTCACTTCCTGTGGAATCTCTGGGAACAGAAAGTGAGGGGAAATATCTCCAATAGGCATACAGACAGCAACAAAAACTTGACTGTTTCTTATCTTTCGCCACTCCATCCAAACCTACTAGAGTCCTCTTATGAGGTAATTTTGTCCTTTGCTCCTTCCTATCATTTAATAGGAGGGAATGGAAGACGCATCCCAACCACCCATGTACACAAGCTCATAAAACTGTAAGATGGTTGTGTCTGGCAGTATTTGCCATGTTGACTGGTTAGGCACTGTGGAGCCTTGTTATGATGGCCAACCTGTTGCGTCTAGATTGAGACACACAGAAACCATTCTGTCTTGTTTCCCAGCTCATCACGTCTTCCCTATCTCTGACCATCAATCACACTTGCAAGTTTTTTGTTTACAGCTATTGATTTATGAGTAATAACGCCGCAAGTGTTGACATTAGGCGATGTAGCATGTATCAGCATGTGTACTGTAGTGATCAATACTAATTTCAAGGACAGACTGGTGCCAAGTGTTCAGCTATATGGTAATGCACTGAATGAGAATCAAAGGCAGTTCTAGCAGGCAAAATGAATCTGTAATTTTCCTTCCCTGGTCTCTTATTAAAACATTATCTGCGGCAGAGTCGGCACTTGCTACTTGTGATATCCGTGTACTGTCTGAATGTTTGATCCTCCACTTGTATTTGAAGGGAAAGTGGGTTTTTAAAATTACGACTTTTCCTTTCCACGAGAACAAATCGAGGGTAATTTTTCAGTTGGGAATTTTTTACTGAGCGCTAGTACTCGTGAAATTTTTTTTTTTATTATTTTGTTCCTTCTCATCAAAATTCTATTGAAAATAAAAATTACCCATCATTTTTCTTACAAGGAAACAGACTGGAAACATCATATTAAAATCTGGACTCTAAATGTAACCCACATGATGGTGTCAGAATTGTCTAATGTCCAGGGAGTCTCCTTGTGTCCTGCTGGGGTGCACAGCTTCTTTTCCTCTTGCAGTCTAGAGAATACCCCAACAGACACTATCAGCTGTATAACTCCCAAGCATGACAAGTGGTGAGAGATAAACTTGCAACTGGTCAAATCAGATACTGCTCTTAATGAATTACTGTTTTTTTATTAAGTCCATCCTAAAGCTGGACATACGCTCAGTTCTTGGCTCTAATCTAAAGCCTTCAGCCTCTTCACACATTACGATAGATGTAGTCTTCTTCCTGGTAAAAAGGGGAAACGTATTCGTGTTATCACTTTACCTAATTAAGCCCCCTAGCTTTTGTTTCCACTGCCATTGGTGGATGGGGACAATGTATTGTGACTATTCAAAACCCTGACTTCGCCCAACTTGCCCCTTTAATGCGGTGAAAGAGGTTTTTCTGCAAAACAATAGGTAGCAAAAGTCCAAAATGAAGTTTAACGCAGAAGTGACTTGTGAAATGTGTGCACATCTCCTGGCAGTGGCTCAGCTGCGCAGGGAAGAATAATTGTGGAGTTTGGCTTCAGTCCGGCCTGTGAGGGTCATTCAATGTCAGCTATGCCTTCTCACTATGTATGAAAAACCTTCTTGTATATGTAATGAATTTGTAGCTGCATTAATAATTCTGCAAATATTGATATAAAAATCAATTCTTCCTCCTTCTCTGTGCAGACATGCTCAGAATTCACGCTGCGGATTCAGGAGACACACACAGAGCATTCCTTATTCATTCTGCCCGTTTTATTTATTTCAGCTCAAAATACAAGTCTACCAAATGACACTCCAAATCTTCTGTGTATAATCTGCTTCACAATAACAGTTTTTGGAGGACATCACAGTGAAATGCTTATGAGGAAATGCTGTACACATTTTTTGTGTCAGTAGCATATCCATTGATATTACCATTTCCAAGCAGATTGTGATACTATTGAGAGTGAGTACAGGGTAGGGATGTGTTGCCCTGAATCATTAACTGATTACAGGATCAGCTTACTAATGGCATATCAGTTTAAAGTTGATTTTTGATTAATTGCTGCACTGTGCACACTGCTTTCTGCTCACACCTATTGAACTAAGTTTTGTCTGCAGGAATTAGGTCTGCTCGGTTAGGGCTACAATCACCATTTGTCCAGCATGGGCTGGATTTAATTAAGGTGACGCAGGTTGAAGTATGCATTAGAGCTATTGAATTTGCAGAACACATGCAGACACTTCATGCACTAAAAGGACTGCAACAGTGTGTTGGAGGCACTTTACCCAATAAGGATAAGAGCAAGGTAGATGTCAGCGATGTTTTGGGTTGCATCTGCATAGTGATAAGTACAGCACCATGCACATGTGGGTGATATGTTTGCTGCTGTCCTTGTGTACAGACCTATACAAGTTTTACCCAAGGACACTTTCTAAACCATCAAGTGCAGTCTGTTCGATATAGGCATGAAGCCCAAATTCGGGTCTAGCCTGTTCCCTTATGTTCACAGAAGAGGAAGTTGACACACCGCTTAGAAGTTTCTGTAATGCAATGTGTTTCGGTTTCTAAATTGTTTAGGTATTACATTTACAATAAATAAATGTTATGTACAACACCAACGCTCATGCACCACTTTCTGGAAAATGCCCTAAAAAAAAAATCCCTTCACCTCCTTGTACAGCACGGAAAGAGGTCTGCTTTTCTGTGGCCTCATTCGTGCTCATCCATATTTACTAGAATATTAGGATTCTGGCACATCTAATTGACACTGCAGTTTATTATTCCACTTATGCTTGTTATTTGCATTCGGTGACACTTGAGATAATGAATTCCTTGTTTAATTGCTGGAGCCTCAACACCTCTAGACGTTTGTAGTCACCTTCCAGGTCATCTGTCCACCTTCAGCTTACTAATACGTGAATATGAAAAATTATTGTCTATGGTCTCTTCATTAAACTGATCACCTCTCCAATTCCTTCCTCCCAGGTGGAAACAAATGATTTCTCTCATCAGGTCTGTTCAGACTTCCACTTTCCTCTTAGAATATCGTCCCTGCACTATGTAATACTGTGAATGCAGAAATACCAAATCATTACCGTCTGAGGGTTAGAAAGTCCTTGCGACAGTCCAGACAGGAGTTGTGGAATGCTGAGTGTTCTAGAATGTGCTTTGGAAATGGCATTCAGTCTTCCTTCCACACAAATGTTTCTTCTCTCCCTCTCTGTAGCCTTCTGAATGAGAATCAGAATGATAATTGCACATAAAATCATCCAAGCATTGGCCTAGATGGGAACTCTTCATGATGCAGAATTTGAACTGCACACTTTTGGCCCTGGGAATTAGCACTGCGGGTTGTGTTTTATAAGCAAGTCGTGAGATGATTTTTGCTTGCAGTTTGTCTATATTGGTTTGTCTTATACATTTTGCTGGACAGTTTTCATGCTTTTTTTTTTTAAGTATGGCTAACTCAACCGTAGGGACTGTTAACCCTCATGTACACAGCACATCTTCACAGATGCAGTTTGATCCTCAGGAGTTACTGCACATGACTGCAGAGTAGGCTGTAAAACACACTTAAGGCTGTAGCACACATAGGTAAATGTATTTTGGTGGAGTTTGTGTCCAAATATGAAATCTGGTGCAGAGCTGCGTTGCTCTGTGTGCACCCTGGAGCCTATGTTCACCATAGAGGGTGCTAGGGGAGGCATTACCCACACAGCAACCAATTAGGCTGTGTCAGTGGTGATGTCTTATTGTCACCATGTGAACATACACTGGACAGCAGTTCAACCATCACAGGATAATATTACCAAAACTGTAGCAGAGTAATTCTAGGGATGGTTTACTATCATGTAAAAGACTCAAATAATGCGGTGTATAATAGTCAGCTCTAAGCAGTGCAGTGTATCTACTGCCCCCAGACATTGAGTTAGTGAATGTTGGTTGCTGTGGTACTTACAAGTTGCCTGAGTGCCACCCACAAAATCAGATGAGGAGAGAGAAACTGAGTAAAAGATCATAATCGTCTTCTGATGGGTAATGTTGCTGTCTTGTCACCATCATGTGCTCTTATGTATGCCAGTGTCTGCTGCAAGAGGTCAGCTTTGTAACTACACTGCTGGTGTTTCTAGTGTCTGTCCCAGGACTATACCAAGGACATACTGTATTTCAGCGTCTCATACTCTGAAAAAGCTTCAAAAAAGGACAGCTATCACCAGTCTAAAAGACAATTCAATTTAGTCCAATTTTGTCCCTCTGATCCAGGTGTAGATATTTGGGTCAGTTCATTGTGAATGGAGCATTGCTGAATTATTGCCCCCCCCCCAACCCCCCCCAGGGGCTGGGCCAAAGACCCCCTACCTAGCACTGGG
>NW_017309368.1:43121-62381 GCF_000935625.1 Nanorana parkeri
TGCAGTGCATTGGTATAAATCATTTCATTAATCCTGTGCTATTTTTAAGATAGTTGTCTAGTCTTTTTCTGATTTTGGCTTTCTGGCTGTTGTAGAACTACAGTTCCCAGCATGCTGTTAAATATGTTCCACAACTGCTGGAGAGCCTGCTCCAGAGTATTATTGTTAGCAGCCGTATCTTTGACAAGAGATCATTTCCATTTTTCTTTTGCTGCTCATGTTTTTCTTTTTTTTTCAATTTCATTGCTTTCTTTTGTTCTGGTTGTATGTTTTGTTTTAGGCCCCTTCACCTGTGAACCCCAATGCTCTGGACCGCACAGCCGCATGGCTCTTGAATATGAATATGATGTTAGAAGATGAAAGCATTGAGCCAGATTTCAAGCACAGGGATAATATGAGGAATAAGGAGGAGATGACCCAAATAGAAAAGGTAAACTCAACTGGGTTGTAGAACCTCAGAATGTTCCTCTCTCAGATCTCCATCCCTCACCCCTCCACCCCACTTGGGGAAGTAACGTCCAGCCATACTTAGAAAAAACATATTGTAGGTGCTTAAAGAGAAATAAAAGCACCATGAAGGGCATTAGCAGAGTGTATCAGAGTGGGCAGACCAGGCTCAGTGAGGTGTATGTCCAGTCTGGCAAGATCCAGTGGATCTTTCCAGCAAAAGATTATTTTTCGCTTGATGCTGAAAATCCTCTTGTCACAGGTGAATCTATGTTGTAAGTAATTTTGCAAGGATGTCTGAATGTGTGAGCTATAACTGTCTAGATTGTACCTTTGCTGTTTCCACTGATGTTTTGCTACACCTTACATGGACAATCCATGGAAACAATGAGCAGATTAAAAGGTAGTCTGTGGAGGTTAGAGAGAAACTCAACATAGCCACCACAACATTAAGTTGTAAGGTGGACAGGGGAATCCCAGTCGATTTTAGTCTTTCTAGACTTTGCAAAGGCGTTTGACACAGTACCCCACAAACAGTTACTATACAAATTAAGGTCGATGGGCATTGAAGAACCAATATGTACATGGATAGAAAAACGGGTTGCAGGACCGCATCCAGAGGGTAGGGATAAATGACACATTCTCTAAATGGTCCAAAGGGGTGAGTGGAATGCCCCAGGGTTAAGTCTAAGGGCCAATTCTGTTTATCTTGTTCATAATTGACATTGAGGTTGGGATAAATAGCTCACTCTCAGTGTTTGCTGATGATACAAAGTTGTGCAAGAAAGTAAGATCGCAACATGACATAGAATCCTTGCAGCAAGACATTGATAAAATTGGAGAGTGAATATTTTCCATGGAAAGAGGGAATTATTCATGGGATAGAAATATTATTTTGCCCCTTTACAAAACACTGGTAAGGCCCCATCTTTAGTACGTGGTGCAATTCTGGTCATCAATCCTGACATTACAATCAGACATTACAATCCAGGAGCCAAATGACCCTTCACTTTTCCATGAGGATCTTGGGCTTTATGGTAGCATCCTTCAAGATAGTCCCATATGCCTAGTTTAACTCCAGACCTCAACATTATGGCTGCATGGGACAATAAGGTTCAGTCTGTGGACCATCACCTATGCCTGAAGCCCAAAGCCATACTCGCCCTGGCATTGTGGCTCACAGTTCTAGCCCTAGAATCAGGGAAAGTATTCTTCCTAAAGATCTGGATGGTTCTCATAAATTATGGCAGCCGTTTGGGCAGGGGAGGAGTCCTGGACACACTATCACTTCAAGGGATTTTGGCACTGGAGGAAGCTCGTCTTCCAATTCAATATTATAGAACTCAAGTGATTTGATTCTTTCTCCGGCTCTGGACCTCTCGCCTGCACAGTCACGTGATTAGGAATCAGTCAGACAATGCCACGGCAGTGACTTAGATCAACCACCAGGGATGAACTAGAAGAATTGCAGTTCAAAGAGAGACATCTCATTCTAGCTTGGGCAGAACTACATGTTCCAGTTCTGTCCGCCATGCACATTTCAGGCATGGAACATTGGCAAGCAGATTTCCGCAGTCATCAGCATCTGGACTCCAGAAAGTGTTATTTTCACCCGGAGGTGTTCCAAGACCTTTGTCACAGGTGGGAACCAGACATGGACCGCTCCTGTTCCAGGTTCAACAAACTAAGGCTGGGTTCACACCTGGGCGTTTTTTTATGCGCATTTTAGCACCTTTTTGGGGCGTTTTTGTGTTCATTGAAACGCGCATTTTACACAAGTTTTTGAAATCACTAGAAGCCGTCCAATGAAAACTACTTCCTGAGATACATCATTTCCTTTTCCGGTTTCCTTGTTTGACAGTGTAGAGTGTGTGGTGAGACGCGTTACCATGGATCTATACAAACAGAGACGTATAGCAGCAATAGTTGGCCTCTTCAACGGTGGGACTGAATGTTTCCCAATCACTCCAGATTTTTGGGATTCCAATTTCTGACCATGCCTGCTTCCTCGTACTCCTATTTTTAAAGCCTGCGTCTTGCAGGTCGTATATGCATGGCTTTTCCTGCACCATGCGGATTAAAGTCTCTGTATCCACAAGTCCACACAGTGCGGAGTCCTCCATGATGCAACAAAGTGGTCCAAAAGTGTGCCTGACAGTCCCCAGAGAGTGCCCTGTGTGCCTGTGAAAAACGCGCATATATACACACGTTTTTTGAACACAAAAACGCTCAAACGCGCTTCCATTGAAGTCTATGGCAGAATCAGCGCTCAAATCTGCCAAAAAGAAGCTCATGTACTTTTTCGAGCGTAGGGCGTTTTTCAGCGCGACAAAACGTGCAGAAAAACGTTTTGTTTACTGTGGTGCGCACCCCTCAGTTGGACTGCTATTGAATCTCCCAGTATACCTGAATACCTCTTCTGTGTACAAATAAGAAAACAGGACTTTTGACTTACTGTAAAATTTCCAAAAAGACAATTCCTTGGCCAGTCAAACATCCTGTTTTTTTTGCAAACATTTTTTTTGTAAAGTTGCAGCAAATGTAGTGTTTACTGTGTAGTAAACACTAGTGTAACTGTAAGTTAAAAAAATTATACATTGCAATATTGACCTTATCCCAGTGCAGAGTTAGAGTCAGCGCTGCTCATCTTCCATGTTGAATGATGGCCTGCATCATCCATCCCACATCCAGGCTGTCATGGACACAACCCTGGGAGGGGGGGTCAGCAAATTTACAAAAACAAAGCTTTTTTCCGGCCCTCTGGACATGTTAAGGGTGTTCATGTTGACCTCCATATTTACCTAGTTGACCACCCATTGCATTAGCGTGTTAGTATAGGTGTAAGTAGAGGGAGAAAAAAAAGCAGTACAAATATCACATCCAATTCTAGTGTTCTTTTAAATGATGACTAGTACTACAATGAACTATTAGCACAGATGCTTTAGAAACATATCCTGATTATGTAATGTGGGGCGTTACCACACGCCTGCTGTAATGGAAGGGTTTTTGGGGTTTTTTTATGGTAAGAAAGCATGTTGGCAATTTTTGCTTTTAGGCCTCATGCACACACAAAGAGCAAAATTGTATATTGCGTATATACGCACACTATATGCAATCTCAGAATGCATAATTCGTAATAGAAATTTTAATGAACTGTACGCGCGTAAAATGCACAGAAATACGTTGCCCGGACGCATCTCGGTCCATTCTGTTTTTGCGCATTTTTACGCAGCGCAAATATACTGCTCCATACGCAGCTATGTGTATGGAGCCATTTATTTTCATATGCTGCATATGGGACAATACATGCATATACACAGTGTATTGTACGGCAGTGTGAATGAGGCCTAAAGCCTTCAGTCCAGCATTCTGCCTGTCTCCCTGTATGATTGCCATAGTAGAGGTTCACCAGGTTACACCAGATAAAAACAAAAAGCAATGATAACAGCTACAGTTTGCTTTGTGGCACATTCTTAACTCCAGAGAGACATTTTTTGTTCCATCTGAGTTTATTGCTTTCATATAAAAACAAAAAAAGAGGAAAACAAAAACAGTTTACAGAACAATTAAAAGGTAGAATAAATCCATACACTGTATGGGACACTGCGTGAATCAGAAATATAGAGCTATATGCATAGGAACACAACATATCTTGTAATTAGATATATCTTCGTCGTTAGGGGTATGATGACAATCTCGCCCAGTAATAGAATCCAAATGGTTTTGTATATGTAGAGAATGAAAAGTAATTAGGGTAATAGTGGAAGGGGGAGGTGAATGTTCTGTCCTAAGGTATGTATATTACAATGCGTCCCATAATATGGTAGGACAATGGGTCAGAAACCTATGAGGTAGGCTGAAAGTGAGAAAGAGGGAATGAGCAATGGGAAGTGAAAATGTTCCTATCATAAATGCCTGCAGCTTTGTGATGAATCAAGTGGTGTTTAGCTGACATGGTGGCAGGTGATAATATCTCCTGTTTTCTGCAGTATATACTACAGCTGTTTAATGCGTGGAGATTACAGTGACCATCCTGCAGATGGGAAGATTCACCCATCCAGCCTATTTCTAAAATTCCTCCTCCTAGATAATATGGCTTTATAAAGGACTGTATCACATTCTAATTAATCTAGGATCCATATTTAATAATGACGGTGGGAAGCTCTGCACACTCACATGATGGCAGGTTGGAGCTGAGAATCTCACATGGTTTGTCTGTGTGCGGCTGGTTCACCAGCTCTCATCACAAGCTGCAGACAGTAACACATTCTGAAGGGACCACCGCCTGGGCACATCTCCGCACAAGAACCTCATTAAAAAAATGAAATCCTTCCAGGACTAAGCTTGTCCCTTAAAACTGCTATCCTCAGGCTACAGGGCACTGCTGGATGGTGCTCTGCAAGCAGCGGGCCACAGTGTCCTTTGAGAGCTGCTGCCGCCTGAAGCACACACAAAGCAAGCAGCTTCTTCCAGTCTTACACAATGATTAGGAAGAGCTCTTAGCCCCCCACTGAGCAAAATGTAAATACACAGAGCGCAGGCTGAAATAATTGCCAGTAATGGCCTCCTTGCCTTCTCCTCATACAGACCCCGACAACTTTCAGCTCCGAGGCTGTCTAGGATCTCAGTGCTGTTCATTATCAGCACAAAGGTAACTTATTAGAATCTGGCTCTCTGCAGCTCAAAGCTTCAATTAACACCCAAAAAGAATCATCTGCTAATTAATAGTGTTCATTTAATAGAATAGATGGAAATGTTGATAGGCGACCCTTGTGTGTCAACAGATCAGAGATGGCGGCACTCAAGTGCTACAAGGGTGTTTATTATAGTGTCAGCCGAGTTCGGGAGGGCAGGAAAGACAAATCTACATCACAATTATAATAATGATTATTCTGAAGTGTCACTAAGTCCTGTTTGTCAGACAGCGAAAAAGGTCTCTTCTTTTCTTAATGAATTGCAGGTTTTTCCCTTAATGAGCAGTTGTGGCCAGATGTCAGTGTTGGATGTGTGCGGCAGTAGCGATTATACAAGGTAGAGTGTCCTCTGCTTACATAAAGGTGACATTCTGAGTGACTGCAGCCTGTATACTAATATTAGCCTGTAAATGTGAGTATGACAGTTCTCTCTCCATTCACGGTTTACAAAATGCAGAGCGACTTTCTGAAAGCAGCCTTCAGCTGCAGTTCAGGGTTCCTGAATACACATTTTTTTGGCAGTGCTTCTGGGAAGCATTTGGCAAGCTGTAGACACTCAGTAAACACCTGAGAAAGTTCATGTTAAAGTCTTTGCCATTGATCAGTAGTTACACTTAAGGTGCCCATACACTGCACGATTCTCGTACGAGAATCGCGGGAAATCCCACGATCGTACGAGAATTGTGCAGTGTGAATGAAGACGTGCGACCGTTTCTACTGTACGGTCGCACGTCTTTAGTCTAAGGAGCATGCTAGAAAAACCAGCCGAAAATGTCACGATTTTCAGCTTCTTTGAATGATGCTCGGGAGGCAAATGCGCACTGCCGGGAGGCGCACACTGCCCGTTCAGCATTGCGGCCATCGGAAGCCCGCCCCTCAGGGGGGCGGGCTTGCGATGATTGCAAGTACGATCTGCCTGTCCAAGATGGGCAGATCGTACGTTTTTTAAATTACTTTACAACCAAGGCAAGACTACGGTCTTGCGATGGTTGTAAAGTGTATGGGCACCTTTAGGGCCCCTTCCTTCTTTTACATGTGTTATCATGCTGTGTGTGTGCACACCACAATCCATAGTTATTGGCACCCCAAAGTGCACACATGGCCAGAACAAACACACCCACCTGCCTCCTAGCATCAATACACTGTAGCACATGTATTGAAGAACACATGCCTTACTTGTGATGTGCTGGGGGGGGAAAAAAGACAGGCAGGTTTTTTGGCCTGTCATTGTGAATTAAAGTCCAATTGAAAATGAATGGGTTGTTTGATTGCAATCTGCATTTATGCAGCAAAAAAATGCAAGTGTGAAGTGGCCCTAAAAGTATCAAAGCAGTGAAATTACATTTTCTGCTGATGATCTTATGTCTGTGGGAGGGGGAACAGTTACTCTGATCACAGTTTTCCAACTGATAAGCCGCTGGTAGCCTCCTCATCTTATCGCTACCTCAACTCTGAAACTACTAGAAAGGAGCAGAGTTTACAGGTTAGTATGGCATTCTGAGAAGATTTTGGCTAAAGAAATTCAAGCGTTTCCACAACCTTTTCCTGTAAAGGCTGTTGTGGTCCTGGGAAGAGATTGAAGTATATTTATTATGACAAAGCTGTCAGAACATACCTTTCTTATATGATCAGAGCTTTCCCAAACATGCTAGGCAAATAAGGACTGTCTATTGATTGATATTTGCTTATCCATTAGCATGCCCCGGATCTTGGCGCTCGGACCTAATGATTGGTTGCGGAGACAGGGGCATAGGATGTGGATGAGGAAGTGTGCCCCTTCTTCACATCCAGTGCTCCTGGTGGCTCTACACCATCATGGGGAAGATACATGTTAGCAACTTGCTCATATATATGTTGGTAGATATTGTAGCAGATTTACAAACACATGAAAATGGCTTTGTATTGGCTGGGCAACGTAGAAAATACAAGCAAATATCACTAATATTCTCTGTGTGGGTAGGCTAAGAGCTTTTTTTTTTTATATCAGCTTTTTTCCATTTTCCTATGTCTATCATTTGCCTCACCAAGGCATTTGAATCACACCAAATCCACCATCCAAGTAAACTTCTAATTAAAAATACTGTCACAAGTAAATGAGGGTCACTCAGTTCCACCTATGATCAACGCTGAGATTATTTTATCATTATCTCTTTGGAATCTGTCTGATGACATTGAATTGCTCTGTGCCACTATTCATGTCCTTTCTGATTTTTTCCTGATGATTTGATCGCCAGGTTAGCTGCACTCCTGTCAGGAAGCTTATTCAAGCAGCTTGTGGTAAGAACGGTTGATGGAAAACGTAATCGTTTTAGCCAAGTGAGAATGATAAAATAGGTCTGAAAAGTTTTCTGCCAGCAGAGAGGAAACCGGTTTCTTTACAGTGATCTCATATCTGTGTGTAGGTTATAGATGTTTTATTTGTTAAGATTCTCTATGTTTAAGGTGCAGTAATTCACAATTGGAATTTCCACACTTTACATGTAATTAGCAAGAGTGTACCACCTTTTGGGCCTGACATTTATGTACTAAAATGGCCATGAATTATACACACTATGTTGGTAAAGTTTGGAGAACCATTAAAACCCATTTTCCCCCCGGCAGTACCAGCAGGAGATCATGGTTCTTCAGGACAAGCTGCGCCTTTCCAACAAGAAGCTGGAAGAATATGAGAACCGCTGTAAGAGCCAAGACGACCAGACACAGAAGATACTGCTAGAGTACCAAACGCGGCTGGAGGAGAGTGAGGAACGCCTGCGCAGACAGCAGGAGGACAAAGAGATGCAAATGAAGGGCATTATAAGCAGGTAGGACTATCGGAATCCTCCCTTGTGTCTAATTATTGGGGCTTTATATCTACTGCCTTTTACCATTGCCCACATTGTGTACAACTTATGAAATGCTTAACATTGTCCATCTCATGAATAACAGTACTTTTCTTGATTGATTACTAAAGCAAGCCTAATGGCACGGCTGTTACTATTATTGGGTATGCCTGTTTTCACTTTCATTGGTTTTGAAACCTCTCTGCTGCATACCAGTTCCAGGGTTGTCAATGCACACACTGAAAAGTGGCTTTAGTGATCTGAAATAAGCACGGAACTTGTGAGTCAGACAAGGCTGCCTCTATCAAAAATGCGTGCTGCAATATGTTCCCTTTAGAGCAGTGGTCTCAAAGTACCTACCCGCGGGCCAATTGCAGCCTGCGAGCCGGTACTATGTGGCCTGCAGCCAACTCATAAGTCAGGTACGTGGTCACGGACAGTGTACCAGACTTGAGGGAGCAGCTACATGGTCTGCATCTCTATCGGATGCAGACTGCCTCAGAGGTGTCATTATCCGCATGTCGTGGGGATAAATGCTGAAATGTGTATATTCTGCAAAACTATTATTCAGACATACATTTATTTATTTTTAGCCTTTGGAGATGACAATCACTGACATGTAGAGAGGAAACACGATTGTCAATTGTTTTTCTTACTTTAAAGTCACTGCATTTGTCCTAGTAAAGTTTTTTTTCTTCTCTTTGTTCTTAAACTTTGCATATAACGAAGAGCAAGCAGTGTTTAGCATTCAACTCCATAAATATGGTTTTATTTTATTTTGGATGGCGGATTATTGATGTGTCCCTTTAGGGAAATTTGCCCTTACTTCCTGTCCTGGGAACATTTCGTTACATCTTGCCACTCAGTGTCCCCAAGACAGGAAGTGAGAGGAAGTGTTTACAACAGGGTCACAAAAGCAATAGAAACTTGAGCAAAGTCCTAAATCTTCCCTCACTGCTTCCACCAACCAACAAAAAAATGTTTTATTCTGGTGACCGTGGAGCGACCTGCTATGACCCATCGTCCTAGAGCTGTCACAGCAAGAGAAAAGATGATGTCTCACAGACCTGACGTTTTGTTTATAGTTCACATTGTTTACAACTAGAGGCGTAGATTATACATCCACATGTAAACCCTTAGAAACCAAACCACGTGCTTTTCAAAGATGATTTGTAATCAATTCCCTTAGGCTAACTCACTTTCACAGGGGAGCAGACAAGAGGACACACTGAGGACAAGGTAGTCAGAGGTTGAGACAGATAGAGGACATCAGTTGCAATTAAAGAACCTGTGCCAGAGTCCTCAGGGGAAGGAAGAAGTAACTGGAGCGTCAGATAGGTGTAAAGCCCCGTTCACATTGAGCGATTTAACGCGCGGTAATTCCCACGATATCGCGGCAAATTACCGCACGATATCGCGCTCCAATGCATTTCAATGGGGCAAAGGGTCCTGCTGTCGCGGGTCGTGTGTCGCTACAGCAGGACCCTTTTTGGAGCGGATTTAGCCGCGATTCAAGCTTGCTCAATGCGGCAAATCTCGCGAAATCGCGCGACAAACGCGCAATTTGCATATCGCGCAGTGGGAACGGGGCCTGAGGATTTATGAAAGGAATATAACTGCGGAATATTATAGTTTAGAAAACACTGCCCTAATATATACACGTCACTACAGCATAATTTGTGGCAAATTCTTTCTAAACTTCCAGAAAAAACAGCTTTCTTCTTGCTATCCTCAGTATTTGTTTATTATGGTAATAAAGCAGAAAATGTAGATTATTGTGTGGTTTGTTTGACACAGGTTGATGTCTGTAGAGGAGGAGCTGAAGAAGGACCACGCAGAGATGCAGGCAGCTGTGGACTCCAAACAGAAGATTATTGATGCACAGGTATGGATATATTCTGATATGACAAGTCCTTGGGCAATACTAGGAGGTGGGGGATGGAATTGGCTTGCCCTCTGCGTTACTGGCACAGCGTAACTGCCTCCGGATGGCGCCTTACACTATTAGACAGGAAAATATTAATTCAGCACAACGTTATTTAATTTCACAGTGAAAAGAGCAGACTGTGCCACTTATATATTTCCCTGAACAGCCACTTAACGGATAGCACATCAGGCCTTCACACATCCCATGTCTCATACGGCAAGAATGAGGCCAGCTTCACTAATAATCATGAAATTATGAAGATGCCTTATCGATGTTACTTGTCCTGAGTTAATTATAATTCATAATCAAAATTTGTAATCCGACAGAAGTCGGCTCTCTGCCTTCACATCATTTCCTGGCTGCATTTAGATTTTATTAAGCGGCTTTGTAATTCTTAGAATGTTCTCAATGTTCATATCTGTAATTATTACAAGGAAACATTCCCGCTAGAAGACAGTGTTCCTCTGTGCAGTCTTTCCGCAGGATGCACTTCTATTATTTGTTCGCGTAGTCGCCATTCATATCCTAGCACAGCCACTTACCTGACGCTACAATTCTCAGATAGAAGGAAATTGTATCCAGTATCTTATTTCCACTGCCGTTTATCTGTTGTAAACTGATCTCAGCCAATTCATGCAAAGCACAGATAACCGGCAAAGCTGATTTGGTAAATATTCTTTATTTCACGGATGTGAAGAAAGCAGCTTCTGGCAAGCCAAAAAAACATCCAGCTTTCACCATCAATAAGACATTTCTGGCAAGAAACCTGTGCTGAGAGAAATAGTGCTGACCTCTCAAAGTATATGTCCTAAACTCTTTTTTTTTTTGGATAGAGTTGGGAAGGGTTAGAACCCTGACCATTTTTTACTGATATCCGGGCACAAGAGACATTAACAACTCCTAACTTTTTTTTTGCAATGTTCTACCAGACTGGAAGACAGGGGAACTCACTAAACACAGACAAAAATCAAAATGCTTTTTTTTCCAGTAGATTAGGGGAGTCTAGAACCGCTGTCAAATTTTTGTTTGTCCCTGTTGCATATATTTTCTCACTGCCTGCCTGGTGAAACCATTGTTACTGGGGAAAAAAGTGGGTGGAAATGTTGATGAGGTTTCTAACTTCCCCAACCTATCCAAAATTAACAAAAAAAAGCCTTTGTGTTCAGTGTTAATGAGTGCTGGGGCTGCAGGGAAGAAGGAGATCGAAGACTCTGTCCTCAATCCCTTTATCTATCACAAAAGGGAAATATAAGAGGTCTGTTTAGACCCCCGATATTTCACTAACGCTCCTTGACAGTACTGTTAAAACAAAGACAACTGATTGAGAAAAAAGTAAAAACACCACACACACAATGTACATGTGCACCAGTGGGTGCTTGCTGGTCTGTGTTGTGCACATGTGCTGCAGTGCGTTGTTATCACTCACAGTGCGTGTTTTTTACTTTTTGTAAACTACAACGTTTATTCAACTATATGTGCAGCAGTGTCTTGTGATGCATTGCCAAGCATTGTAACTTGGTGCTTATAAAATGGACAACGTACACCAACACAGGGCACTGCAGATTGGGTATTAACTAGGGATGCACCGATACCACTTTTCTAAGACAGAGTACGAGTACCGATACTTTTGATCAAGTACTCGCAGATACCAATTACCGATACTTTTTCTTAAAGGGACAGGTCACATTTTTTCTAAAGCAATACAAACTAATGCTTTAAGGTCACTTTCTTAATATTATGATCCATGAGATGACGAGGGAGCATGACGCCGGCTTCCCGGCCAATCAGAGTGCCGGGCGCTGCGTCATTACACGGCACCCGGCTTCCGGATTTGCTAGTTTCCTGACCAATCGGGAACCCGGGCAGCACGTCATTGCACGCTACCCGGCTTGCTGATTGGCCGGGAAGTCGGCTCCATGCTCTCTTATCACAAGTGACGAGAGAGCATGGAGCCATTTCTTGGCCAATCAGGAAACTGGGCAGCGTGTAATGATGCGCTGCCCGGCTTCCTGATACAGGAAGTACACGTGCTAGGTATCAAAGCATTTGGGCGAGTAAGAGGACTCACCCAAATACTTGGTATGGGCACCGATACCGATACTAGTATCGGTATCGGTGCATCCCTAGTATTAACACAACACATAGATGTGAGGCCAACCGTTTTGCAAAAAGGCAATTCAGTTTATCTTATAGATTTGGTAAGTTTTGTTGTTTTTGTGTATTACTAATTAAGTGTACTTTAGTCGAAAATATTTTTTTTGATAAATATTTGCAGGATCTGCAAAAACAAAGATCTCGCTGGTTCCGGCTCAGCAATAGGGTTGCCACCTGTGCGGGATTCACCCAGACAGTTCGGGTTTGTGCTGTGTCCGGGATTCAGGCCGGCTGAAACTCAGACACAAGATGTCACAATGTCAGGTGGACAGGGGCAACCACAGAGTCCTGCTATTTCAACTTCAGTGCATGGAGGGGACACGGTGGGACACTGGAACTTGGGGGGCAATGAGGTGTCTGAAACACAGGGTACAGATACGTCTTGAAGGGCACAGGGGTTCTGCTCCAGGTAAATGTGTTGCTTGCTGTCTCACCTGTCTCTCTCTCCGGGCTGTCTCTCCTTGATCATCCTTCTGGTTGTCTCTCCTCTTTCTCTCTCAGCTGTCTCTCTCCTGGCCAACTGATTTTCATAATATCCAAACCTAAAGCTGGCCATACAACTTACAATTATCTGCAGATTTTCTGTGGTCAGACGGAAAAGGTGCAACAGATTCCTCCATCTTCACTTAACTGTGTGGATGGAGTAATCTCCACCTGGGCCAATCTGTTGCACTTTTTCCATCTGACCACAGAAAATCTGTAGATAGTTGTAAGGTGTATGGGCACCTTAAGAGGGGGCAGTTATACCCATACATGGAACAGACTAATGGTGTAAAGGGTTTTACAGCAAATGCAAAAACAATCCATTTCTTTCTGTCAGAAGGTTATTCAGTTACTGTTACATAGAGATAAAGTCAGCTTTCTTGAAGAGAATGTTTAGTAACCACCTGGCAAACACTGAGTTCTTTGTGAGTCAAAAGTTGTCTTGTCATTTCAGGAAAAGCGCATTGCCTCACTGGATGCGGCCAACGCCAGGTTAATGAGCGCCCTAACACAGCTAAAAGAGAGGTACAGCATGCAAACACGTAACGGAATTTCACCCACAAACCCAACTAAATTGCAGATCACAGAAAACGGTGAATTCAGAAACAGCAGTAATTGTTAACGGTTGGAATACAGCAGAGACGCATGACCGTTTACCCCGCTAATAACGGACTCGGCTCACTATGGATGGTCCTGCTCTGACGCACTCACTGCTGGAGGCAAAACATTAGACTCATGCATTCTGGGAAATCTCTAGAAACGCAAAAATAGAGATTTTTTTTCTTCCTTGGAGAAAAAACTACTCAACTGTTGTAAAAATGTGCCATAACAATACATATTTGTATATGATTCCTGTTATTGCTGGTGAATTATTTTAATGTTAAATAATACTATTTTTGTTGCTTTCTTGTCCAAAACATTTGCCAAATTCTGCCCACAAGGGTGACAAAGAAACCAGAATAATATAGTAAGGAAAGATACAAACACTATGAGAGCCTATTATAAGCCTGCATAAGGTCATGTATGGCAGAGATATGAACACTGATGCCACCTGCACTTTGTCTGCGGAACCTGAAGGATTCGCATTAAACTAAACTATAAAATTAAAAAAAACAAAAAACACAGCAGTCATCCACTTCTCTCCTTAAAAAAAAAAAAAATGTTTGACAACTGTTCACGTTTAGCCTTCCCGCCTTCTATGATGAAATGGTAGATGGCCACTGCCTGCATTACATCTACTAAATTCCTTCAAATATATAAGATGTATGTGTCCAATCAGGAAATAACTGCTTTCGATAGTAATGGCCTGCTATTATTTATACTGGCCACGGCAGCAGTGTGTCGCCCCCTGATGGATGGAGGAGGGACAATGGTGGCTGCAGTGAGTCTTCCAGTTACATGTGGCCAGATTGCTGAACTGTGGAATCAAAGTGGTTTATAAGAATACGCCTCATCTGTTGTGCGGTCTCTCTGCCACATGACCTCCAGGCCTGTCGTGTGGCCTCAGTCAGCACAAAATAGTTGCTTTTCAGTTTCCCACACTTTGTGTAACTTTGCCACTAAAGGTTCCGCAAAATCTGAGAGTTCAAAATATACAAGCAAAAGAAATGATGAAGTGAAATCTGGCTGCTATGGGTTACAGTTTAAATCCTAGAGCTGCACACCTAGTGAATAGTACAGAGTTTATAAGGAGACGAGGTGGCCAGCTCTGTTCCAGGCAGTGTCAGTCTTTCTGAAGAAGCGCGGCTGAGATATCAGGTTAAGGTACATTGTTTTCCAGCAGTCTAATAGACTAAAAGTGACATAAAAATCACATCTCCCTCCCTGCCCCCCTCAAATGCTGCTTGAGGATTAGTTCACACCATATGCAGTGCGTTCCGGTCTGATTCTGGCCGAAATGCACTGCATTGCATTCCGGCCGTCTCACTTTTTTGTGTTGCAGGATGGGGCCATTGCGGTGAGATCGAAATAGTG
This sequence comes from Nanorana parkeri, assembly GCF_000935625.1. Classification (NCBI taxonomy): domain Eukaryota; kingdom Metazoa; phylum Chordata; class Amphibia; order Anura; family Dicroglossidae; genus Nanorana; species Nanorana parkeri. The sequence goes on from NW_017309368.1 coordinate 57,623, forward strand.
CTTGCAGCATTTTGATCGCACCGGACCGCTGGCACAATGTGCCGTGCGGGCGATCGCATTGCGGCCGGAGGGCATGGCTACAGTGCCAATCACTTCAATGGCCCGCCATGCCCCCTCCTGCCCCACAAAAAAGTGAGCCAGCCGGAATGCGATGCAGTGCGTTCCAGCCAGAATCGGACCGGAATGCACTGCATATGATGTGAACTAACCCTTAAGGACTTACCTTAAATAATGCCTCTTGATCCAATCATCTTCTTTCCAGTAGTATTCAGGAGACTCTCCAGCGCTGGTGCCAGTCTCTGATCCCGCGCTGACTCCTGCGTCCCACGGTATCTGCACGCTGCCAGGCTGCGTGCATTGACTTACCTTGTGTCTCTCCTCTTTTACCGGCCAGAAGATCTCTTCTGCGCATACGCCCGCCCCATGATCCTTTACCGTTGCTTGAGAGTCTTCAGATCTTCGGACAGGAGCGAGTGGCAGAGACAAAGGTAAGTAATAACCTGTTTGGTAACTTTTTTTTTATGTTGTTGCATATATCTACTGCTTGCTAGCAGTAGAAATATGTAAAAAAAGAACACATTCATATATTTTTTTCATTCAGCCTGCAGACTGAAAGAAAAAAATTATAGACTACAGTGTGGATGAATGAATCTCCCGCTGTGCACATAGCAGTTGACACTAAAGTCAGAATACAATCAGAATACCCGCTCATTTAGTAAACGGGTCTTAAAATTTCACACAAATTTAGGCAGCATATTTCAGAGTGATGAGCCCTCTCAGCTGACATTTCGCACCATCAGATGCATACATTGTGAAATGGACAGAAAGCTGCACCAACTAGGACTCAGGAATTGGTCATCTCCAGCCCCTTCACTAGAAAACTTCACAGATGGAGATTCAATGTCAGACTGACCATTTCATCAGGATATCTATCAGCACAAAGAACAGATTCTCACACTCTTCTCAAGCTAAACCATAAGTCTGCATTTGCACTTTACACACCTGGAATACCCTATGCATTCAGAAGTGGAGAACAATTTTCTCATATGTAATCCCAGTCCTCTCCACATCACATCACACTCATCTCCACCTAAAGCAGGAGAGCAATTTGATGCTACTAGTTTTCTGCTCCATCTCCAGCAAAAATTAAATTTCCACTGTCCAATATGATAATTTGAACTATACAAAAATGAATTAGTGTTAGACACTGACAGACTAATTTCCCTCTTATATCCAAAACACCCAGAAATAAGTCTTGTATCTCAGCCATAGATAGTATTAGCATAACAGACCTCAATATGGTTCTATTACAGTTCCTTCCCTCATCATACAGTACACACAGTTACATCCTGTGTTATATATAGCATTAGAGGTGGCAGTTTAGCAGAATTCAGGAAAGCAAGAAGGATATATAAATAGACAACTATCGTACCTGGCACTAATACTCAAGTTTTTCCTGTTGGCTCTACACAAAGTTGTGTATTATGCAGGTGATTCCCTTGTAATGCAGAATCTGCCAAGCATGAACAATCTACTCAGTTTGGCGTTATGAAGCTTCTGATAATATCCTGTCTCATGTCTGCCGAAATACTGCGCTGTATCAAAGAGCGAATCTGAGAACCCTACATATTTTCTCTGCGCTAACAACATTTATGGCGCTGTAAAATCTCACATATATTTTATTTATAAACCAGGATGTGAGCAAAAAAAAAAATTATATACAGTATATACATTTCATTCATCACTGGAAGGGACAATAAAACACACACGATGGAAATAAATTATTTGTTAAGATCTGTAAAGGTCCCATACCTGTAGGAAAATATATCACATTACATTTACATCATATAAGACATATATCATATTACTCTTCTTTTTTTGTGCACAATGACAGCACCAACTTTGAACAAACCAATGCTAGTCATGTTTGACGTATACGGGAGATGATGGGGATGTAGCCACTGATATAATTTTGCTTTGGTATATCAGTTTTTATTCCCCCCAGACTTCCAGACTGACAAAGAAAAATCATAGATAATGATAACGTGAACATGACAGAAATGTACCATGCTGGGTTTCACTCACTCAAAAGCTTGTTTGTGACTACGGAGAATTACTTACTGCAAAGCTCTACAACTAAACTGGCCATTGTAAATAGATGACAAGATGATTCAACCTTCTTTTCTACCTGCAGATAAATATGATCCATGCTATTCTGAAAGTAAATATGTCTTTGGGCAATAAGGAGCTCATAGAACCCCTCTGCAGCTGCATAATAAAAAAAAAGCATAAACCCATATCTAACCCCCAATCACAGAACAGTCTGCACTACCCCACATATACCCCTCCTTGACATACCTTCTCTATTTGCATAGTCTTGCCACTAATAACTCCTCAGTACTGTGCATTTCATATATAACAGACAATTTGAATTGCTGTTTTGTGCAAAGGCCAAGGAAAATCTAAAATCTAATAGCTATTCTCACGCCATTGTTCTTCAACTGGCTAAATGTTACTTGTGCAGCATCAGCCCCATCCTCTTTTATTAGGGAGCTTAGTTCATGTCTTCCTCGGTCATATTCAGCTTTATAATACTCTTTTTATACCAAAATATGTCTCTGGCTCCAAGAAACCGTCTCTTATATTGTTGCACTGAAGCAATTTTAGGTCAGTCTTAACACTTCCAATTTGCTCTGAATAGACACTTCCAGAATTCACTTATGAAAAGCCTGACTAAGCACTCTGTAGCACAGATCTGTCATATCTATTGCCAAATTGTTCTGACATTAATACTCTGTGTTTTGACATATGCGCACAAATTTCTGTCAAATACAAAAAAAAAGAAAGAAAATTACATGCAGCAGGTAGGCAGTAAAAATCCCCTTAACTTTATTGCAGAAAGGAACTGATTAGCAGGAACTTTTTCAAATGTAATCAGCTCATTTGTGTTTAAACTCAAACCATTTTTTCTTTCTGAGGAATTGTTTACAACAAAACAGATTTACATGTTTAATGTTCACTCTGGAGCTTTCATTAAATAATTAAATATTAAATTTCCTCGTAAAGTGCCATAGTTGGCAAGAGGAAGCAGGCACTGTGAAACTGATTTCTGATATATTTACTTCCAGTTACAACAATTTCTGTTTCTACTGTACTAATAAACCGTGTTATAGGCCATGACGTTTATTTAAAACTACATTATTGTTTGTTTAAATAATACGTCTTTGCAATCCACTCATGTTAGGTCTCCCATTGTCATGATTCTAGGGTAAAAACAATTTCAATACCCTAAATGTAAATGTTAAACGCAAATTGCAACCAAAAAAAAAATACTTAAAATACACTATATTGCCAAAAGTATTGGGACATCTACACTCACATGCAGTTTAATGGCATCCCAGTCTTAGTCCGTAGGGTTCAATATTGAGTTGGCCGACCCTTTGCCGCTATAACAGCTTCAACTCTTCTGGGAAGGCGTCCACAAGGTTTAGGAGTGTGTATATGGGAATGTTTGACCATTCTTCCTGAAGCGCATTTGTGAGGTCAGGTACTGATGCTGGACGAGAAGGCCTGGCTCGCAGTCTCCACTCTAATTCATCCCAAATGTGTTCTATCTGGTTGAGCTCAGGACTCCTTTGCAGGTCAAGTTCCTCCACCCCAAACTCGCTCATCCATGTCTTTAAGAACCTTGCCTTGTACACTGGTGCACAGTCATGTTGGAACAGGAAGGGGCCATCCCCAAACTGTTCCCACAAAGTTGGGAGCATGAAATTGTCCAAAATGTCTTGGTATGCTGATGCCTTAAGAGTTCCATTCACTGGAACTAAGAGGCCAAGCCCAACCCCTGAAAAACAACCCCACACCATATTCCTCCCTCCACCAAACTTTACACTTGGTACAATGCAGTCAGGCAAGTACCGGTCTCCTGGCAACCGTCAAACCCAGACACATCCATCGTATTGCCAGACAGAGAAGCGTGATTCGTCACTCCAGAGAAAACGTCTTCACTTCTCTAGAGTCTAGTGGCGCCATTCTTTACACCACTGCACCAGGCGCTTTGTATTGCACTTGGTGATGTAAGGCTTGGATGCAGCTGCTCGGCCACGGAAACCCATTCCATGAAGCTCTCTACGCACTGTTGTTGTGCCAATCTGAAGGCCACACAAAGTTTGGAGGTCTGTAGCTATTGACTCTGCAGACAGTTTGCGACTTCTGCGCACTGTGCGCTTCAGCATGCGCTGACCCTGCTCTGTCATTTTACGTGGCCTACCACTTTGTGGCTGAGTTACTGTTGCTCCCAGTTGCTTCCACTTTGTTATAGTACCACTAACAGTTGACCGTGGAATATTTAGTAGCAAGGAAATTTCACGGATGGACTTATTGCACAGGTGGCAAGCTATCACGGGATCACGTTTGAAGTCACTGAGCTCCTGAGAGCGACCCATTCTTTCACAAATGTGTGTAGAATCAGTCTGCATGCCCAGGTGCTTGATTTTATACACCTGTGGCCATGGAGGTGATTGGAACACCTGAATCCAATGATTTAGAGGAGCGTCGCAATACTTTTGGCAATATAGTGTATGTATAGCGCTTGGGATAAGCCAGGGTGGAAAAATCAGTATGGAATTCAGGGAAAAGGCTGTCCAATCTGGGGCAGTAGGATTTTTTTTTCCAGGAGCCCATCCCATTGACAACTACAACTGCTGTAATGTTTAAGGAGCATTGGCTATCCGGCTCCTGGGATTTACCCAGCCCTGAT
>NW_017309368.1:62416-73379 GCF_000935625.1 Nanorana parkeri
TTCTTTCCATAAGCAGTATTAATGTTAAATATAGAAGCAGCTAAGATATTTGTTTCACTGACAGAAAACAAAAATACATCTACTTTATTGGACACACTGAAGTCTGGAAGTGGACTATAATCACCAATAAGCACATTTTAAATATTACAGTACCTGGTTATTTTTTTTTTTCTTAATCACATTTGGCATAGCTTATTCTTGTTCAGCATTTATGCTAAAGTGTCACTTGCTGGATTATATCATTGTGAAAAGTGATTTTGGCAAAACAATTTTTCCATATTGCCTTTAGGTTTAAATTTTCTTTGAACGTATAATTCGTTTTTGTAAAGTTTGTAGCTATGGAATTTCTGACTTCATCACTGATCATGGAGGTTCTGTTGGAACATTCTGGAATCCATCTACATGTTTAATTGTTTTTATCATCGTCACCCTTAAAAAAAGTTTGTGTGAATTTACTTTCATAGCATTTGGATGTAAAGCTTCCTCACATACTCAACGCACAAAAAAGATCAATTTTTTCTCTTTAAGAAATGCTAGCACAGTAATTTGGAGCATATAGGTTATGAAAACATATGTCAGCCATAGAAAGTCTATAAAAAAAAAAAAAAAAATATTCACTATAGAAAACAATACAGGAGAAGGCGATGGTGGGTAAATCATATTTCTTTTTTTTCACAGTATGCCTTAGAAAAAAAATCATCATTAATCTGGAATACTGTCCACTTAATATTTGGGGAAACTCTCTGCTTGGAAAATTAAAGGCTCGGAAGAATGTAAGTGATCTTAAAATACAGAGAACCAGCTCCATGATTTGCCTACGGATTTTCCCCTTGTCTGGCAAGTCCCCATGCAGAGGGATTTTATATCTGTGTTGAAGAATGCAGATTCATCCCACTGACAGCAGCCTGCTAGTCAGTACATTTCTGTTTTAAAAAATAGTAATAATGACACCTACCATGCTGCTCACTAGCACTGTGTGCTTCATCCCAATTTTTAAACAGCCTTCGCACAGTCCGGATCTCACCCAGGAATGGGACTGACCAGCCAGAAAACTTTGTGGCTTTTATGGACAATTGTATGTAGTAATTCTATTTTTACTGACTGAACTAGGACAATATAAAACCAATTCAATCTGTGGCCACTCAACTCCAAGGAGCCAAAACCCTGAGATTTGGAGTTCCGGGACCACAAAAGCAAAAACAGAAAAATGCTGCTTTCTGGGGGGTTAATCTCCAAAGACCTTTTTTGTACAGTGTAATATTATTATCATCTAATAAAGGACAAAAACTGCGGTCTTTTACCTCTACTTTCCATTCATGGAAAAATAAAAGAATGTATACTGTTGTAGATAGCTTTAAAACTGCAGAAAATCAAAAAGGAAGACTGGAAGTATCAATATTTTTTATTTTTAAAACGTGGAAAAAAAAAGATAATTTATATTGTGACGTTTGTGATCAAAGTTAAAATGTAACTAAAGATCCAACTCTATTCATGACATGACATAAATCTGTATCTTGTAAAATATGCAATAGTAAAAATGCTCAAATAAGTATCCTAAAATATATCAACTGAACCAAAACAGGAAAATAGCGAGATTGTTTCTCCTGTTTGCATTTAATATTTATTGTCTGATGTTAAGACATTATCTGGTTGATTTTGACATTTTTTTATGCAATAGAAGTCATAACTGAGGGTCAGTGACACGCACCCACTGAACATTATACTCGTCTATGCCACGGTTGAAATAAATATGGTTTTATTTCTGTTACAGATAACGATACTTGTTATATATATCTCGGACAGATATTTCCTTTATATCTCAGACTAGAGAAAATTGATAAATAGAATGTGGCACAAGGTAGCATGGAGTGTGTTATGTTTCTACTTCATTGCTGCAAAATAATCGTATTGATTAAAATATGACCAAATGCTAAATCCCACCTGAAACAGTGATTCCTTCCACATATTTGCCATAAATGTAATTCAAGAGATATAATAGAAAAGGAATCACATGTACTGTCCTTGTGTGTACATTTCTGTGTAGGTTTGGCACACGCCAGAATCTTATGTGGTGCGGTTTAATGTGGTAAACGTAGTTTGTGATTGCTGCACACCAAGACTAAATAAATTGAGAGTTTCTCTAGGTTTAAGATAACCTAAACATTGATCAATGCATAATATATTAAGGAAAACATGCTCATTGTAGCTCACATAAATTATTACTTGATACTGCTAGCACTAGTATAGATAGACATGCAGAGATATTAACATAAAAGTCACCAGCACTACATCTTACTGGTGCTTCAAATGCTTACAGTGAAACAATGTTTTATATTTGTTATCAAAGTATATTCATTTTTTATATCAGTTTTATTTATTTCCTAACTTGCCATATGTTCCATTTTGCAGACCAACTAACTGGTCAAATGTTTCTGGAAATTAACGAACGGTCAAGCTTGTTTAAAAGTTAGCAATTAGATCATCATATTTTATATGTGAACAGAAAAATATTAACAAGAGAGTGTAGAAAAAAAAGGAGAGGTTTTCTCTTTAATAAATGCTCATCAGGGTAGGTAGTTTAATTTTAGTGGCATTAAATATTAGTTTTCATCTTCCATGACGGTGAATGTACTCTATTTCACAGCACATTTGCACACACAGTCATATAATGCAGCAATCTTTTCCTTCTCAGTCATATAAAGTGGATTTTAAATCTCCTGCAGAAGGACACCACACACGGTGTAATTACTACAGCCATCCCACAAAATCTCTCAACTCCAAGATGTCAGTACGATGACTCTGAAAGTTAGACCCTCCAAACAGTGCCATTTCTCCATAAATTCAAAACATTTTATAGAAACTTAAAAAGGTTCATTTCTAGCTTTACCTGCAAACAAATGTAGAATTGGGTTGGAGACATGCAAATCCTTTGCAAAAATCCCTAAGGAAAGCCTGAGAGAAATACAGAAGGTGCTATTGGCCTTCTTCTAACAGCCAGGCTGATCCTCTGACCCAGAACTACTATGCCAGAATTTAAAATTGACACAAATTGTATTCTCAGTACACTTGTCCAGGTCAATAATGAAGATACTAGATAACATAAATGTTGAGAACCTACCATTTTCCGAGGAAATTCAGCAATAACAGCCAACTTATTTCTCTCATAATTGGTTTAATTTAGGGGAACCTTTTAGGACAGCCAAGATTTTCATCCAGCTTTGGAGGTGGCCATTGCTGAGCTCCCATATTCGGCACTAGAGACAGACTGTGTGTGAAAATACTTAGCTATTCATTTGTCTAGAACTAGTGCCACCTCGAGCACTGCATGGTAACATCAGTTGTGAGAGGTAACAATTGTCTCCAAAGCTTCCTTCGGAAAAGAAGAATTAGCCGCTTGTTTGGATTTGCAGGAAGGAGGCATTTGTCATACTCTGCAGAGACCCTTTTAGCTCATTATTTTATGGCTGATGGCTACACCATCAGCCATACTGGGTCCACAATGCTAGGAAATTCCACTAACCAATACCAGCAATGGAAACCTACCAAATTCAACTTTCAGGGGTAGACACAATATATTATTTTTAAAAAAAATGAAGAATTGGTTGTACGTAAAGTATATTCAACTAAAGTTTGCAACTTTTTCTTTTTTTTTTTGGTGCGGATAGTCTATCAGTGTACAACGCTCTTCCTAAATAACTCTTAGAACAGTCTTAGAACTCTTAGAAATTGTAAAGACCAGTTGTAAAGCTTCCAGCTCCAGAGGTATCCTCATGGAAATAAAACTACTCAACTCACAGTAAACTAATATGTATATGATGGTGGGTTCCGGCTGCAGACAGGAAACACCATTTATAATCACCACCAATGTCTCTATTAATATAAACTGAAAAGATATTTTGCCACTGTGCAGACTATACATTTAAATTACTGAAAATATGGCAGCTCAATTCCGTGAAAACTATATTATTTTATGTTGCAGTATCTGTAACTTGTGATCTTTTTTTATAAAAATATTGAAGTCCTCCTAAAATACATTATGTCTATACAGAGTATGTCTGGTAAATATCAATTTATCACTTTATATATAAAGTACCCGTATATATATATATATTTTTTCTGCATTAATGTGGTATATTACAGTGTAAAATAAAGGGAATATTAATTGTCGAGCTTCATTCGAACAGTAGATAGAGTTTTGTTTTTTTATGTTAAATGGTGTTAAATGGACAGGGCAAACATATCTAAAGACATGGACACTTTTAGGTTTTCTTTTGCATAAAAGAAAAATATTGATGTTGAAATCTGCTGCAGTATTTGCATTGAAGTGTACAGAGAATTTTCTACTGATGCTGCTTGTTCAGGATTGGTGACGGATGTCAGACAAATACTGAGAATTTTTTTTCTTTTGCAATACTGTATAGATTATGTTGATATAAAAAGGTTAATGAAAAGTTGTGAATATCTCACAGTTCAGTTGTAAAAATGGCTCTCTTGAATACTGGGACTTTTAACTTTGCATCTTAAAATGCAAGGACTTCTCTCGCTGCAATATTAACACCTGCTAAGCACTTTGACTCTTCATTATACTCTGGAATATTTTTTCCATTACAACAAAAAATGTTGTAGCCTATGGCAACTAGATCTAATGAAAATACTTTTTTTTGTTTAAAAAAAAAAACCTTAAAAAGGGTCCTTTTCGCGGACATGACATTTCCATATGTTTTCGCTCTACTGTACCTGGCCACATTTCAAATATCATTCAACCTTCCTGCTTTACCCATACATCTGTATGTAGGATAAAGATCCCATTATAGGAACAAATACATTATGGTTTTTTTCTTGAAAATATAAAGCAAATGTCATATGCAACGTTTCTCTCATCTGCCTCCTCACATATCAATTACTAAAAAATGCACAATGAACAAAAGTGCATATTATTCAGTTCCTTTTTCAAATACAGCAAATGTTTACAATTTGTTTAGCAAAATAATCTATTTTGTCATCTGCATTCCTAATGTGCTATTATTATTATTGATTTTTTTAATTTTATTTGAGAAGGTCAAATTTTATAAAAGTTTGAAAGGGGACACTAAAACTCAAAGTGAAGAGGAATCTGGAATTGGCTGAAAATAACTCTATCCTGTCAGTTTATTTGGAGAGATTGCTCAGTAGATAGGTCAGTAGTTATTTTTATATTATTTTTGAAAGATCTACTTTCTATGTTATCAATGTACCAACAATTTACAAAATTGTGTTCTGAGAATGACGTGGATGTGAAATTCATGTATATCGGACATTAGAATAATAAAGATTTATTTACATATTTTATTCTGTTTTGATGTCTTTTAGTGGTGCTGTTGTAGTTTTAGTTAAGTCATCTGCAGTGATGGTCAAGATTCAGATGATTATTGTCAGAAGTATGTTTCTCACAGTCGCCTTGTAAGTGTGAATGTGAGTAGTGGTACAAGAAGCAGAAGGAGAGAAAGTTATCCAACACAGACTCGAGAAACACACTCCAAGTGACCTGTGTGGGGTTCTCTAAATTCTTGCTGCAGGAATGACAGGAAACTGAGATAAAAGTGCAATTCCAGCAAACATTGTCCTGCCTTTAAAAGGTTTTGATAAGAATTGGGAAGAGTTAAAACAGAAAACAGGAGTTTTTTTATTATGATCTTTCCTGCTGGAGAATTTATCATTCAGTGTTAACACAAACAAGATAACTGACCGATGTTGTAAACTTTACCTATGAACTAAAAGCAAAAAAAAAAGATAACGTTTGCCTGGTTAGTCCTTTAATAATTGAATGAGGTTTCTCTATACCTCATCACTCTCAGTACACTCTTGAGTAGCCCTGATAGGATGAAACAGTGTCTGGAAGCATTAATGCTGCCATATGCAAATCCACTGAATTCACAGTGATGAAAGCATGAACTCAAAGGAAGTCACCACGTGAGAAGGACAGGCAAGTGGTCAGGTGTACACTAAGCGTACACTAAGCATTTTTGCCTGCTTCCACACACTTAGTGTTACTTTACAGCACACAAATTTATATTATCTCAAACAGACCTCAAATTGCTCTGTCATGATTATTTTGTGTTGTACAAATAAAAAGTAATTGGGAGTAAGCAAGCATTTTATGCCAGCCCAGCAGGACAAACGCTGACGTGAGGACACAAGGGTTTAATGGCATATAATCTAGTGTAATGGCTCAAAGCTCAGCTGTTTGATGCTCGAGGATGGAGCTATTCCATTATCAGGACAACAATCACCTCTAATTGTGTCTTATGAAATCTGAGACCATCAACCTGCACAGTCAATACAGATGATTTTAGAGGGTTTCCAATGCAGCTTTCTTTTGCCAATTTGTCTCTTCCATTAGCTTAATGTTGCTATCCCGGGAATTCAGCTTTAATCTGTTGGTGGTTGATTGTGCACTTAAATTGGCTGGCGGGTTAGTGTAGAGGTGTTTATATATTGGAGCACTCAGTGTCCCTGTGTTATATTGAACACCCTGATTGTTACTTTACCTTTGTTTTGGATTCCATAAATAATAAGGCCCAATTTACTATAGAATTGGATTACACATCACATCGAAGTAGGAGGGCACTTTGGGAGGCAAGTGTGCCATATTGTGCAAATATGCTGTAGAGCATTTTGGGGTTCCACCCATTTACCAAAACCACACCAATGTGTATCAGCTGAGTAGAACCCTAAAAAGTTTTAATGTGTTGAGTAAAACTAGGAAAAACATTTGGCACCAACATAGTCTGGAGATGGAAAGCCCAGATAACCTAAAATGAGCACAACTACCATATACCATATATACCATATATCTGGGTTAAAGAATATCTAAAGCATTTTTTTTGTCTTAGATTTAGTTGGGAAGTGTTAAAACCTGCAGTCAGATTTGGGACTCTTGGTTTTATTAAGGTCCTGGTTGAGTAGGTTGTTGCTCAGTATTAGGACCCATTCACACCATAGCATTGCATTAAGTGCACTACTACATGCACTTATTTTTTTTCCAGCACTGTGGTACCATGTGCTGCTCTGCAACACACAGCAACTGGGGGGTGCATTGGGGTGCCATTTAAATGTCAACGTAACATACCTATCGCATGGTAGCACACACTAGGTGTGCTGTGCAATAGCATGCGTTAATCGCACATTATAGTGTGATTAATGCAGCACTCTGGTGTTAATGGGCCCTTTGTTTACAGGCAGTTCTCTAATTTGCAGCAACTGTAACTACATCCTTGTAATAATGTGGTAAATGAATGAGGCGTAAAACCACTGTCCAGAAATATTTGTCCAGATTAATGCTATTTGACTTTGCATTTAATAAAAAGACGTTGTTTTAGGATTTCTAGGGGCTCCCTTTATCAGGGCTGAAAGACACATATCCAAAGGAGTAACACATGGTTAAAATAATAATAATTCAATATCAGTAGTAGTATCATTTTAATTTGTATTATCTTGTAGCCCCTTGGTACTGCTGAAATGCTTTGACCTTTAAAACAAACAAAATGCTACATCAAATAAACATTTACCTGGACACATACTGCAGAACCATGTGTATGGTGACCCTAACATTAGAAGTAACTTCACTACCATTCTAGATTTTGATTGCCCAAAAAACAACAGCAAAAATGTTGCATGTTCTAACTAGCTAACTTGTGATTAACTGTTTTTATATAAATTTGAGGAAACTCCTAACATTTTTCTCTTAGCTACCTGTATGCAAAGTATAATCAAAATATTGACATCTTTAGAAGTCATACTGGTTCCTAACAGGATTGGTGAAAATTATGATTTTTAGAGTTTGACAAAAGGTGAGTATGGGGACATATTTTTATGTTGCGCAATATTAGCGCAACTCCTTATTAAACCCCAATATTTAGTGAAACATTTTATTAAATGCCCCACAACACAACAAAATACCCATTTTTATGGGCGGGGGACTTTAAAACATTTATTTTTATTTTATTTACATTTCATGTAAAAAACTTCTTTTTTTTTTTTTACTTTACTTTGAAACGAAGGGGTTAAGCATGGTCAGTTTCTCGACCATCTCTAGGACCTGGTCCCAAAAGGGGCGCAGTTTCGAACATTTCCAGAAAGCATGAAACAGTGTACTGGGGGCAGCATGGCAGCGCCAACAAAGGTGAGACCCGGGGGGAACATAGAGTGTAATAAGGTCGGCACCTTGTACCACCTAGACACAACCTTGTAACCAAGTTCCTGAATTTTGCAGGCAATGGAGGATTTGTGAGCCAGAGAGCATATGCGATCCTTTTGGTCTTGGGTAAACTGCATTTCAAGGTCCCTTTTCCATTTGACCAGGAAGCCAGGTTCTGCTGTAGACGTGGGTCCCGCTAGGTTAGAGGAAATAAAGGATACTACATGGCGTACCTGTGAACCGGCTCGACATAACTCGAACTGTGTCATGGGGCGCGAGGGGACACGGGGGACCGGGATGGAGCATAAGAAATGTCGAAGTTGGAGTGTGCTCCAGTGATCCAAGGGAGGGTCCACTGAAGCTCTTATCTTATCAATGGAAAGCCACCAGTCCCTTGTGCGGAAGTCACTAACCCAAAAGATCCCCTGTCCAAATAGTCGACTCACCCTAACCCCCTTCATGCCCGGTGGAAAGTCTGGATCACCAAGAATTGACGTCATGGGCGATAAAAGGTTTATTTAAAGTGTAATGCATTATTTAAGCAAGTCTCTAGAATTTCTAAACTCATTATATATTCCTGGAGTAAACCTCTATTAACCTGTTATGACTTAACGATTGTTAATCCACATTGTTTACAAAGGGTTTTGTTCTCATTAGCATCAAATGTAAAATGCATCCACACATCTGCTCCCATTTTTCTCCCTGACATTGACATATCTGTACAGTTTCTGCAGCTGGTGTCCCACTGGGTAGATCAGTAGGTTATTATTTAGTTGTACACGTCTCCCAACTACAGGAAGAGGAAGAGCTCAGGGAACTGGAAGTCCAAATGCAATAGTCACTCCCAGAATTTTTGTTTTATTTTCGTTGGTCAAAGAATATTCTCAGAATTTTTGTTTAGTTTTTGTTCCATTAACTTCTCTATTACTTACAGGGTTATTCACTAAAGAGTGAAGAGTTTGGAGAAGGCAGGAGAAATGAACAATATAGGACAACATAGCTGAACAGGAAAGTGATTTTTCCATATCAGCTATTTTGTCCTAGGTTGTTCACTTCTCCTGCCTTCTCTAAACTCTTCACCCTTTAGTGAATAACCCTGTTAGTTTTTTAACTAAAAAACATGCAGATGACGGGGGGAAAAAACGGAAAAAAACTTTTCGTCGAAGAAATGAACACTGCATGAAAGAGAGGTTTAAAGTGTTTTATTACAATCTGTTCACAGTGTTCAAGACAAACGAGAAGGTACAGACAATTCTAAACTTGGAGTCACTTAACCAGTTCTTGCAGGTACACAAGTTCTATATGGAATATTCTCAATCCATGATTGCCTCCCTCCAGTACATTGATTTCTAGGCATCAGTGGGCATCAAGGATTGCTACCGGCATGTGCTTTTTTTTCCCCTTTTCACCAACACTTTGTGGGTGATTTACTAACCTAAACACACGCACGCACCAGGTGCGTGTGATTTTCACACAGCAAAACGTATTTATCAACCAAAAAGTCTCTAAAAGCATATTTCCACTAATGCCATATATGGAAAAATCATGCACATGATGCATATATAATGCTGCTTCACAGTTTAGACAAAAATGGTTAGCTCATGCATTTACATTCCTGCATTCATCAACGCAAGCAACACAACATAGAGCTAATTTACACAACATCACCTTGCAATTCATGCAAGGCTTTGCACAACACACCTGCTGGGTGTGTACACACTACACAGGTGTTTAGATTCCACCCATAGATCATGCTTGGAGGGAACACACTACAGAGGTGTATACATGTTCGTGGTGTGTTTATAAGGTTAGTAAATCAACCCCTTTGTGTTACGATTTGAAAAATTACCACTTTCAGTTTATGGCTGTACCCTTTGGCCTGTCCGCAGCTATTTATCATGAATATTGGCTCTGGTCCTTGCTCTCCTTTGTTCTCATGGTGTTCTAGTGGTGAGGCTTTTTCCACCTACTCTGAAACGGACCAACCTGCGGGATCCACCAGGCATTACACTGCCAGGGATGACAAGAATATACGTTTTATCACCACTTTTAACAACGGGTTTACAGCTATACAGAAAGTAATCCGCAAACATTGGCACATTCTACAAAAAGACCCCAGATTGGGTCCCCACCCTCCAACCAATCCGTCCATCAATTTCAAAAAGTTTAAGAGTATTAAAAATATGGTAGGCCTGAGCCGAGCCTTCGTAGGTCCAGAAGCCCGTCCCAAACATTTTTTATTCGACAGTAGAACCGGAGTATTCCAGTGCAAAAAACCCAGATGTTTGACATGCCAGTTCATCCAGCATGGTCAAACAAAGTTCCATGATCATCTTCAAAACTTCTACATTATCAAACAATTTATAACGTGCTCACATGATCACGTGATTTACGGATTGAAATGCCCATGCGGTCTCATCTACGTGGGCCAGACAATAAGACCTCTACGGGCTAGAATAGGGGACCACAGACGCCTAATAGAGAAAGGAGACGTAGAACATAGCGTCCATCGACATTTTACATTCAAGCACAATAAAAATACCCAAAATCTTCAAGTGTTCGCTATCGAACACATCCCAAACCATCTATCTCCATCTGAAAGGTTCCATCTCCTCTGCAAAAGAGAGACCTATTGGATCTACAAACTTAATACCCTGGTTCCAATAGGTCTCAATGAGGAGATAGAAATTCATACCATTCTATAAGCCAACAAAATGAATAATACCCCTTGGCTTACTTTTATTGTATTTACTTTCCAACAAGTTTTATTATCATTTTCTCATACAA
>NW_017309369.1:0-1243 GCF_000935625.1 Nanorana parkeri
ACAACTCCCAGCAATACATTACACAGCAATGCAGAAAACCATGAAGCTACATACTTTGTTGATCAACAGGGCTGTGCGGTCTCAGGAGGATGTTGGGGGTCTAAACAGGCACCACAGGTCCTCAGCAGGCTGCCCTAAGGTCTCCAGCAAGTGTGGGACCTCACAGCAGTCATTCCTTTTAAAAAATGTAAAGTTGCAGTATCGGCGCTCAGTATCGGTATCAGTGCTCAGTATCGGCGCTCAGTACCGGTTTAGGCGCTCAGTATCGGTATCAGTGCTCAGTATCGGCGCTCAGTACCGGTTTAGGCGCTCAGTATCGGTATCAGTGCTCAGTATCGGTGCCCAGTACCGGTATCGGCGCTCAGTATCGGTGCCCAGTACCGGTATCGGCGCTCAGTATCGGTAGCGGCACTCAGTATCGGTAGCGGCGCTCAGTATCGGTAGCGGCACTCAGTATCGGTAGCGGCACTCAGTATCGGTAGCGGCGCTCAGTATCGGTATCGGCGCTCAGTATCGGTAGCGGCGCTCAGTATCGGTAGCTGCACTTAGTATCGGTAGCGGCAGTCAGTACCAGTATCAGCACTCAGTATCAGTATCAGTATCAGCGCTTAGTATCGGCGAGTCCCTCAATGTTACTGTCCGCCCCTTCTTCCATGGTGAGATGGTGAGGACGGATCTCCACTGTAAACATGAGAAGGGGGAGGGGGAGGAATATATAAAGGAAGGAGGTTCATTCAAATCTGATTGTGGGGGGATTTATTTAACCCCTTCAGCACCTCCCCTCTTCTCTTCTACATCTTATCTCCATCCTGTCTCTATCAGGCCAATTCATTAACCCCTTCACCTCCATCCCCCCACTCTATGTGACCTGTACATTAACCCCTTCACCTCCATCCCACCACTCTATGTGACCTGTACATTAACCCCTTCACCTCTGCCCCCCCACTGTATGTGGCCTGTACATTAACCCCTTCACCTCTGCCCCCCCACTGTATGTGACCTGTACATTAACCCCTTCACCTCTGCCCCCCCACTGTATGTGACCTGTACATTAACCCCTTCACCTCTGCCCCCCCACTGTATGTGACCTGTACATTAACCCCTTCACCTCTGCCCCCCCACTGTATGTGACCTGTACATTAACCCCTTCACCTCTGCCCCCCCACTGTATGTGACCTGTACATTAACCCCTTCACCTCTGCCCCCCCACTGTATGTGACCTGTACATTAACCCCTTCACCTC
>NW_017309369.1:1916-3172 GCF_000935625.1 Nanorana parkeri
CCCACTGTATGTGACCTGTACATTATCCCCTTCATCTCCACCCCCCCACTGTATGTGACCTGTACATTAACCCCTTCATCTCCTTCCCCCCACTGTACGTGACCTGTACAATAACCCCTTCAGCACCTCCCCTCCTCTCCTCTACATCTTATCTCCATCCTGTCTCTATCGGGCCAATTCATTAACCCCTTCACCTCCATCCCCCCACTCTATGTGACCTGTACATTAACCCCTTCACCTCTGCCCCCCCACTGTATGTGTGACCTGTACATTAACTCCTTCATCTCCATGACCTGTACATTAACCCCTCCATCTCCATCCCCCCACTCTATGTGACCTGTACATTAACCCCTTCATCTCCATCCTCCGCTGTATGTGTGACCTGTACATTAACCCCTTCCCCTCCGCCTCCGTGAATGCGTGGCCTGTGCATCATTACTGAGCTCCATGTTTTAACCCCCTCAATGCCGCAATGTTTCCTAATTTCTAACCTCGGGGTGTCTGCTGTCCATAAAAGGATTTCTCAGGTTTTCGCAATCTCGCATGTTTGTTTGTGTATTCTATAACACACAGCGAGGGAAACGGTTCTTTTTTTTTCTTTATATCATATAAAAAATAAAATAAGCTTGGGATTTGTCTCCTGATAGAAGATTGCTCTGTGTAGAGTGCTGCCCGGCGGAGTGATTGTCAGTCAGACTATCACAGCGCTGAGGACTGTCCTGGCAATGAAGGGGTGTATACCGGCCGGTACTGAACTGGCTTAAAAACTGTTTTATTCTCAGTACAGAAGGGGAAGTCGGGGACCTCTGTCAGGTTTGGATTTCTGTTGTTACTGTTGCAGATTTTCTTTCACTTCCTGTTTGGTGAAGCTGTGGTCAGTAGAACAGGAAGTGAAGGGAAATCTCTCACTCCTTTGTTTGCTGAGGCCACAAATAATGTACAATCTTCATGTGAATTCCTATGTGAGTTCGCTGCTACAAAACGGTAGACACATATATAGGTGACGGGGAACGCGGGTGAGGGAATCAGGGAGGCTGAGCAGGAGGAAGACGTACACTCTGATACAGAAACAATTATATATACACTATATTGCCAAAAGTATTTGGCCCCTCCCCCTCCCAATCATGTGATTCCGGTGTTCCTCCAATCCCCTCCATGGCCCCCGGTGTATAGGACGAGGCACCTCGGCATGCAGACGCTTCTACAGACATTGGTGAGAGAACGGGTCGCTCTCAGGAGCTCGGTGACTACAAGCG
>NW_017309369.1:3963-7144 GCF_000935625.1 Nanorana parkeri
TACGGACTGAGACTGGGATGCCATTAAAGGGCGGAGCCAACCCAAGACTGAACCCTACGGACTAAGACTGGGATGCCATTAAAGGGCGGAGCCAACCCAATACTAAACCCTACGGACTGAGACTGGGATGCCATTAGAGGGTGGAGCCAACCCAATACTGAACCCTACGGACTGAGACTGGGATGCCATTAAAGGGCGGAGCCAACCCAAGACTGAACCCTACGGACTAAGACTGGGATGCCATTAAAGGGCGGAGCCAACCCAATACTGAACCCTACGGACTGAGACTGGGATGCCATTAGAGGGTGGAGCCAACCCAATACTGAACCCTACGGACTGAGACTGGGATGCCATTAAAGGGCGGAGCCAACCCAAGACTGAACCCTACGGACTAAGACTGGGATGCCATTAAAGGGCGGAGCCAACCCAATACTGAACCCTATGGACTAATACTGGGATGCCATTAAAGGGCGGAGCCAACCCAATACTGAACCATACGGACTAAGACTGGGGGGCCATTACAGGTCATGTGCGTGTAAAGGCGTCCCAATACTAATGGCAATGTAGTGTATATATGTAGTGACTCCAGAAAAGTGGATACTGAACGTTCTCCTCTTCTGCTTCCCGCTGCCAAGCTTTTCAGTAGAGAAGAGAAACTGCCTCCTGAAGACAACAACACTTCAGGGGGTGTCGTATTTCCAGTCCCCCCATTGCCCTTGGTGGTTTGATCCACTAGCACCCAACAACACTACTACATCCTGTGGTGATATTGGGGCCAGCGGGAGGAAATAGAATATGGGGTGAGGGGACAAAGTAATGTTGGGTTCTCCGGGATCTTCAGATGGGGCGGCAGGAGAGGTGAGTATCAGGGTCTTGGCTCAACATTTATGTTCAAAATGCAGATGTGAGCCTTACCAGTCAGGATGGCCCTGGAAGCTAACCCTAACCTACAACCCCTAACCCCCAAACCAGCTAACCCACTAGCCCTAACCACCAAAGTCTAGCTCCCTAACCCTAAAACCCCCTAACCTACTAGCCCTAACCCACTAAATCTAGCCCCCTAACCCCCTAACAGTGAGCCCTAACCCCTATGTCTAGCCTCCTAACTCTAAAACCCTAACTCCCTAACCAGCTAACCCACTAGTCCTAACCCCTAAGTCTAGCCTACAACCTCTAACCCCCAAACCAGCTAACCTGTTAACCCACTAGCCCTAACCACCAAAGTCTAGCCCCCAACCCTAAAACCCTTACCCCCTAACAGTGAGCCCCAACCCACTAGCCCTAACCCCTAAGTCTAGCCTCCAAACTCTAAAACCCTAACACCCAACTCTAAAATCCTAACTCCCTAACCTGCTAGCCCTAACCACCAAAGTCTACCCCCAACCCTAAAACCCTTACCTCCTAACCCTAAAACCCCCTAACCCACTAGCCCTAACCCCTAAGTCTAGCCTCCAAACTCTAAAACACCTCTAACCCCCAAACCAGCTAACCTGTTAACCCACTAGCCCTAACCACCAAAGTCTAGCCCCCAACCCTAAAACCCTTACCCCCTAACAGTGAGCCCCAACCCACTAGCCCTAACCCCTAAGTCTAGCCTCCAAACTCTAAAATCCTAACTCCCTAACCTGCTAGCCCTAACTCCCTAAGCCTAGCTCACTAACTCTAAAACCCTAACCCTAACCCTAAAATCCTAACTCCCTAACCTGCTAGCCCTAACCACCAAAGTCTACCCCCAACCCTAAAACCCTTACCCCCTAACCCTAAAACCCCCTAACCCACTAGCCCTAACCCATAAGTCTAGCCTCCAAACTCTAAAACCCTAACCCTAACCCTAAAATCCTAACTCCCTAACCTGCTAGCCCTAACCCCCTAAGCCTAGCTCACTAACTCTAAAACCCTAACCCCCCAAATCCTAAACTTTCTTCTCTTTGGTGGCAGGGTATCACGTCATGACCAACACACTGCTGAACATTAAAGAAGAATGAACACAACCACCTGATAGCAGAGCTGAGCCCAGTATAGTATATGAGGATGGTTGTTGCCCTTCGTCTGTATACACAGCATGCTAACACCCCAACACGGCCCCTCACGGGAGTCCCCAACACGGCCCCTCACGGGAGTCCCATCTCTCAGTCTGGCCATCGGGAGTTTTTGCATCGAATAAAAGAGACCTGAGTGCCGGGACGGTCCATTGGTAGAGCGTTCTTATGTCATACACCTCTGTGCGGTGATGTCATCGCTATTTGTGATATCCTCTAGAAGCTCCGCCTGCTTTGGAGGTCTTTATTTCACATTTTGTATAATAGAACATGGAATGAATAGAACGTCGGGTCTTCCGTTATGTGACACCTGAGAAGTCCCGCATACAGTCCGTGACGTCTGGAGGAAAGGATTCTTCACAGTTAGAGCTGTGGCATGTGGAATAGACTCCCCCAGGAGCATGTTCGAGCGAGCCCAGTTCCCTCTGTGATGTATTCCTAAATGCAGAGAATATGGATATTGAGGTCTTAGAGGTGTATTAGGCATCAGAGATTGTTGATCCCG
The DNA here is from genome assembly GCF_000935625.1 of Nanorana parkeri. Taxonomy (NCBI): domain Eukaryota; kingdom Metazoa; phylum Chordata; class Amphibia; order Anura; family Dicroglossidae; genus Nanorana; species Nanorana parkeri. The sequence goes on from NW_017309369.1 coordinate 6,508, forward strand.
GGAATATATCCGATTGCCTTATGGGATCAGGAAGGAATTTTTTCCCCTGTTGGAGCAAATTGAACCCCATGCGTCATAGGGGTTTTTGTTGCCTTCCTCTGGATCAACAATGAGGGGTAGTTGTGGGCGGAGTGTTCTGTTTAGGCTTTTCTTCTTTTTCTTTTCTTCGTATCTTGGACTTGATGGACTTGTGTCTTTTTTCAACCTGACCAACTATGTAACTATGTAAGCTCATGTTTACAATGGACTACAATCTCATGTTTAGTTTACTGATTTGTATTGGGATTGTAGTCCATCCCGGGGGGTGGGGGTGGAGCTTGGAGCGGTGACTACAACACACACAGGGACCATGGGGGACATATGGTCCTCAGGGGGGCGGCTTTCAGTTCCTGAACTATGAGTCTGAGAAGACGGGAAGTGTTATAAGGAATTCATGAGATACAAATTTCTTCATCTTACTTTCTGTACAAACAATGTAACAACACACGAGGAACTGAAGCGTCTCCCCCGAGGACCGTATCCGAGTCCCACCGACATTCCGCACTCAGGACCGGTTCATACCAGCTGTGGTGCGTTCCGGTACGATTTGCAGCTGGAACGCACTGTGTCACATCCCGCCGGGCTTCTTGCGTTCATG
>NW_017309369.1:10650-20687 GCF_000935625.1 Nanorana parkeri
CGTAATGGTCATTGCTTCTGCCTTGCAGCACTAGGGGTCCCCGGTTCGAATCCCAGCCAGGTCACTCTCCGCATGGAGTTTGCATGTTCTCCCCGTGCTTGCGTTGGTTTCCTCTCACACTCCAAAGACACGCTGGAAGGTTAATTGGCTCTAAGTCGGCCCTCTATGTATACATGTGAGATGGGGACCTTAGATTGTAAGTTCAGGTATTGACAACCAGTTCCCCAAATCTGCTACTCTTATCTGATCGTTGTCACCCTCCCCCCACCGATGTACAATGCCGGACCAGCAGCCATTCTGGGAAAGGGGGAAGCAAAGCTGGAAGTAAGGGGCCGAGGGAGTAAAGTGTTCTCTTCTATTGGACTCCCCCAGACCAAATATTATATCCCCTATGACCCTGAGGAGCGAGGTGATCAGGAGGGTCAGGACGTTATCAGCTACTTTGCAGGACACACACGTGGTCCGCCACCTGCAGACACGTATGTGATGTGATCCGCCACCTGCAGACACGTATGTGATGTGATCCGCCACCTGCAGACACGTATGTGATGTGATCCGCCACCTGCAGACACGTATGTGATGTGATCCGCCACCTGCAGACACGTATGTGATGTGATCCGCCACCTGCAGACACGTATGTGATGTGATCCGCCACCTGTAGACACGTATGTGATGTGATCCGCCACCTGCAGACACGTATGTAATGTGATCCGCCACCTGCAGACACATATGTAAGATGATCCGCCACCTGCAGACACGTATGTGATGTGATCCGCCACCTGCAGACATGTATGTGATGTGATCCGCCACCTGCAGACATGTATGTAAGATGATCCGCCACCTGCAGACACGTATGTAATGTGATCCGCCACCTGCAGACACGTATGTGATGTGATCCGCCACCTGCAGACACGTATGTGATGTGATCCGCCACCTGCAGACACGTATGTACATCACGCTCCATCCAGTGGACTCACGAGTCATCACGCTCAGTCCACTGGACTCACGAGTCATCACGCTCAGTCCAGTGGACTCACGAGTCATCCCACTCCGTCCAGTGGACTCACGAGTCATCCCGCTCAGTCCAGTGGATTCATGAGTCATCCCGTTCAGCCCAGTGGACTCACGAGTCATCACGCTCCATCCAGTGGACTCACGAGTCATCCCGCTCAGTCCAGTGGACTCACGAGGCATCCCGCTCAGTCCAGTGGACTCATGAGGCATCCCGCTCAGTCCAGTGGACTCACGAGGCATCCCGCTCAGTCCAGTGGACTCACGAGGCATCCCGCTCAGTCCAGTGGACACAGAAGTCATCACACTCAGTACAACACATTACCAATTGTACATAAGATTATTTAATTAAAGCATAGAACACATTGGCACTTTCACCAAATATACAAACATTGCCTCAAAGAGGTTTCCATACAATAAAACCCACACAGAAAAACGTAATTTCCAAGATAAATGTTGAAGCTGAACTCCGGGAGTAGGAAAAATTGTCCAAATATTTGAATCCTGGTGTTCTTTGTATATTTATTCCAGAACTGTGCAACACTCCAATGTGACACTTTGCCTCTGTGCTGGAGCTTCCTGCAATAAAGAGCGGTCACTGCTGATCTTTCTATTTCTCCGCCACCTGCAGACACGTATGTGATGTGATCCGCCACCTGCAGACACGTATGTGATGTGATCCGCCACCTGCAGACATGTATGTAATGTGATCCGCCACCTGCAGACACGTATGTGATGTGATCCGCCACCTGCAGACATGTATGTAATGTGATCCGCCACCTGCAGACACGTATGTGATGTGATCCGCCACCTGCAGACATGTATGTAATGTGATCCGCCACCTGCAGACACGTATGTAAAAACACGGCTTCACTTATTAATTCCCTGACCCAGGCACAGATATCAACCCAACACAACCCGCTGGAACCCCGCCCACTGCGCTAACCAGAGCGAGATCCTCGTCAGGCGGAGGAGGAGAGAGATTGCCGGCGAGCAGCGATCACAGCCCGCAATACCACTGGCCACCACCGGAGGGAGACTCGGCCGGACCTAGCTGGACGCACACAGGAAGAGACAAGTCTTGCATACAATCGGGTGCCCTGTAAGGGCTTTGGAGCAGCCAAGTGATCACTTCTTCAATTCCTGCAAGCTTTTCCCACCACTGCCCACACACACCCACATGCAAGAAGCGTGCCACCACCTGCAGTTTGTCCGCTGACTGGTCTGATAAGCGACCATACACAGATCCCTGTCTGGCAGATATGATCTTTTCCACACGCTGACCCCAATCCGCAGACAGTCAGCAGCCACACGATGCAATTTCATACAGATTACAGTGAACTTCAGGCCGAGAAAACAGGCACGAGCAGTACGAGGCAGCCGTCCCTCTCTCTGTATTTAACATTCACTACGGGGTCTATTCACAAAGCTGCCGAAGGATCTAGCCGTAGCTTCGGCCCCAGGACCCCTTTGGTTCAGTAGATTAGTAGCCCGTACAGCTCCCGAAGTTGGCCGAGCGGCTCAGTCGAGCCAAAGGCATATGCTTCGGCTCGACTGAGCCCAGGTGAAAGTCAAAGCTGGCCGAGCGGCCGGCCGACAACCTGCTACTGACAGCTGGGCGGAGCCAGCCGTCATCTCGCTCCGGCCACAAGCATGCACAGACAGATCAGCGTCCCCTGGTTACCAGGCAACCAGGGATGCTGATCTGTCATTACACTGAGACCCCACGGCGGAGCTGCCGTGATATCACAGCGGCTCCGCCGGGTTCTCAGTGTGTAATGACAGATGGGCGGCCCTGGTTACCAGGTAACCAGGGCCGCCCATCTGTCATTACGATGGGAGCTTAGCAGAGACGGCTTTCATATCCCCACCGGCACCGACAAGCTCTCATTGTAAAGACAGCTGGTCCCGGCCAATAGAAAACAGTTTTCTATTTTATTTTCCCACTTTTTTTGACTGTTTTTCTATTCTGCTCGGAACCACCAGAGGTACCGAGCAGAATAGGCGAGCCGAATGCCGCTCACTGCTGTTCGGCCCCTATGAGAATATATGAGAATAGGCCAAACAGCAGCGAGTAGCCCGCCGGAGGTTCGGCTCAGCCGATCCAGATGTTGGATCGGCTGAGTCGAACTCCTTCTGCACTTCGGGCCGGCCGACCCAAAGCAAGCCGATGTACGGCTGATTTCATCCATACAAGCCTTAAGTGTATAGCTGAACAGCATTCGGCTCACTTCACTTCGGGTCGGTTATTCACTCGGCTGCCTACGAGAGCTTTGTGATTAACCCCCTGTGAGTGAATCTGTCGCTTTCCCCCGGATGATATATAATCAGACTTTTGGGTTTCCTGCTGAACATTTTATACTGGAAACACAGAAAATTCTAATCGGAAGTAATAAAGATGAAGAATCAGTTTTATAGAAACGTTTATTCCTGGCGGAGACGCGTCGGAGCTTTTAGCACAAATAATACAACAGACTTGCGGAGATCAGCGTGGCCAAGATGGCGGCTGCGGAGGGTCCTCGTCTCTCTGCTCTGTTCCTCTTCGGTTCCTTCACTGGAAGAAGAAGAAAGAAAAGTGAGCGATCATGCATGGAGTGTGTTGCGTTCCTGTAGGCGCGGCGCAGACCTGAGTGATCCGGGATCGCGCGTCCTGGGAGCGCGCGGTCGCGCACAATTGCAGACAGCAATTGCCGTGCGCTCTATTGATTTCAATGGGGTGACATCCGTGCGGCATCGCAGAAAAAAAAGGTACATGTGCCCTTTTTTCTGATGCACGACGCGCGCCGGTTTTAGCCGGGATCGTGTTGGGTTGCATGAGCGTAATCGTGGCGCGAAACCGCGCAATCCGCCCGGCACGACTGGGGTGACATTAGACTATAATGGCACCCACAGCGCAATCGTCGGTGATGGGCGACTCCGCGCAGAGCCGGCGCTACCCTACAGGCAGGTCAAGCAACTGCCTGCGGGCGCCGATGGGGGGGGCGGAAAGATGCGGACTGGGAGGGGCGCCCCTTTAAGACGGCGGCGGCGATCACACCTCTCTGCGCTCCCTCTCTCTCCTCCCGGCCGCTGCAGCTTCAGAGCGGCCAGGAGCAGAGAGAGGAAGCGATGACTGTTGTGATCGCCACCTTTCTAAGCAGTGTGAGCAGGTAAGTTCCAAAAAAATTAAAAAAGTAAAAGATAATCAGAAAAATAAAAATGTAAAAAAGTGAAAAAAAACAAATTAGAGGCGCACCAAAATGAAAATCTCAAAACCCGAAACAACACTGAAACAAAAAATAAAATGTCAGGCCGAAAGTGAAACCGCATGGGGGGCACAAAAATGCACATTCGCCTGTGTAGGTAAAAATCCTTGCATCGGCCCTGACTCGTGACTGCACGGCAATCCGCGCGGTATCGTGTATCGTTTCCACACGGTCACGGATCGCCCGGGTGTGAACCTGGCCCAAGGCTGTGGCAGACAATAGGTGGAGTGGAGCCGCCTTCGCCTGCAGCGCATCAAGTCTTTGTCACTACGGCGCATCAGCTTGCGAGAGCTCACATAGCTGAGCGTTTCGTTTTGTTTCGGATTTTGCATTATTTCGTTTCTTACGGACTCTGACGAAATTCGTTAGCGGCAGTACAGAATCGTCGTTTCGTTTTAGTTTCTCTCGTGACATTCGACGGGAAAAAAAGTGTGATTTCCCCCTCAATGGATAGCGTACCCTTTAGGTCTGGTAGTAATTTAAAGGTGGAACCCCAGCCCCAAAAAATGGGGGAAAAAACGTGGGGTCCCCCCTAACATTCCTACCAGACCCTTGATCCGAGCACGATCAAACGCCCCCCCACCCACCCGCACCTTACCAGGCCACGTGCCCTCAGCATTGGAGGGGTGTCCACATGCCAAGGGTCTTTTCCCCACAACCCTGACCCGGTGGTTGTGGGGGTCTGCAGGCAAGGGGGCTTATTTGCATCGGGGTATCCCTTTAATTAAGGGGGCACCCAGATGCCGCCCAAATACTATGTGGTATGTGACAGCTGAGAATGTCAAATGGGCGGAGCAATCCCCGTGACGTCACGGCTGACTCCGCCCACCTGTTTACTTTCGAGCAGGAGATGTCATTTTGCGGCGAGTTTTGGGCGGGTTCGGGCGGTCGTCGTGCGGCCGGACTTTAAGGGGGATCGGCGGGCGTCGTACATCGTGATTGGCGCCGGATTACATCGATGGAGACATTTTGTTTTAAAATAAAGGATTGTCTCTAAAAGTGCGATTTGTTTATTTACATTGAATTGTAACCCTTTAGTGAGTGGGTGAGGGTACAAGAACCCCTTACTCATTCACAGGGGGGGCGGCATCTGGGTGGCCCCTTAATTAAAGGGTTACCCCGATACAAATAGGCCCCCTTGACCGCAGACCCCCACAACCACCGGGTCAGGGTTGTGGGGAAGAGGCCCTTGTCCCCATTGGCATGGGGACACCCGCAATGCCGATGGTGGCCTGGTAAGGCTCAGGGAGGGAGGGGCGCTCGATCGTCCCCCCCCTTTCCTGCCCTGCCAGTGCTCAGATCAAGGGTCTGGTAGGACTTTAAGGGGGACCCCATGTTTCCCCCCCCCATTTTGGGGGGCTGTGGTTCCCCCTTAAAGTTCCTACCAGACCTAAAGGGCCTGGTGGGGACTTTGGGGACGCCCCGGAGAGTCTCACAGGACAGGATCTCAGTTGGACACACAGACATGGGAATGAAATGGGAAGTGTGATATCCCTTTAAATCCCAGCGGAACCTTCAGGAACATCAGAAATAAAGGGGCGCAGAGACTTACAGAAAAAGCAGACACGGCCTAAGCGGAGAAGCCTGCCCCCTGCCAGCAGCTAAATTGGACCCTTGCCCACTGTGGAGAAGCAGCGGTCTCTCTGCAGCGGTCCGATTGCTGAGTCAGACCTATAGCACAACTCACGTTCCCTGCTGACTGAAACGCTTTAGGTCTGACTCAGTGGGGGGCAGGTCGGACCTCTGCAGAGAGACCACTGCTTCCCCACAGACGGAAGGGCCCATCTCTGCAGCATGCAGGGCAGCCATCGGAAATTTTGGGGGCCCTTACAAGGCTTTAGGGCTGCACAGCCCATCTGAGACTCTCTATGGTGGGCTCTGCAGGGGGGTTTCAGGGGGGCTGGTCAGGGCTCCATCTCCCTCCCTTCCATCCAGCTCCTCTTACCTGCTCACCTGGCCTCCTCTGCCGCAGGACCGGCCGGAAGTGACCTGATGTCAGAGATCAGATGAAAAGCTGTGCCGATGGGGCCCCAGCCTGCTCTGATGCCGCTGAATGCTGGGGCCCGGGCACTGCTAGGGCCAGGCCTCCTTCCGCGCCGCGACCCCTGTTGAACCCTTGCCTGTCACCGTCGGCCAATACTCATGTAAGGGTCCCGGGTGGGCCCCAAAGACTGCCCGGGCCCCTTACATGAGTATTGGCCTTACCCCCCCCCTGATGGCGGCCCTGCTGGCATGGGTCAGGCTTTGGCTGGTTTTTAAAGATAAAAGCCTGCAGGCCATTGAACACCTTCTGTTATAATGAGCCTGGAATGGATTTGGGTCCACCCCAGTTGGGCTTTGGGGTGGCCGTGCGGACATATTGCGCTTACCTTTCACGGAGACGGTCTCTTTCCTGGCGCTGGAGCCGTGCTTGTTCTGCGCTTTGCACTCGTAGCTTCCTTCGTGGCTTTTCTTTGCGCCCCAGATGTGAACTGCGCTCTTATCGGAGCTGTACTGCACGTCGGATGTTGCGGGCACCCAGGTGTAGGTAGGTGCGGGCACGCCTTCCGCCACACAGGTCAGAGTCACATTGGCCCCTTCCGCCACGGACGCGGAGGGCTGGACTTTGATTTGAAGTATGTTCGGCTTCACTGGAAGAAACCAATATGTAAGAAGACGTCAGGACTGAGCTAGAAACACTTATAACATTAATCATTCTGACCCAGCGGCCCTCTCTGTGGTGCTGTCCAATACTTGTACCGGTGGCCCCTCAGGCTCTCCCAGCCTCCCTGTGTCAGGAAGCCAGAGCCGGAGCCAGGATCCTTACTCCGTGGATTGCGCATGCGCCTGATGCAGCCCATAGAGCTGTATCAGGTGCAGCGTCTCCGTGCGTACGTGCGCGCCAACGTATTGTATGAATGTTTGGCGCCCTCTGGGCTATAAAGGCTGTGACTACCAGACCTCCTTTGCTGTCGGATTTGTCAGCTTCCCTGTGTTCCTGCATTCTGTTCCTGAAGTGTGTATCTGTTATTGACCCGGCTTGGCTTGACCCTTCTCTCCGGTGCTTCGGCCCTCGGCTCGTCCCTGACGTTGTTCCTGCCTCATCCTCCTGTACTGCGTTACATGCACGTTGATGACCTCGGCTCGTCCTGACATTGTTCCTGCCTCATCCACTTGTACTGCGTTACATGGACGTTGATGACCTTGGCTCGTCCCCGACGTTGTTCCTGCCTCATCCTCTTGTACTGCGTTACATGCATGTTGATGACCTCGGCTCGTCACCGACGTTGTTCCTGCCTCATCCTCTTGTACTGCGTTACATGCATGTTGATGACCTCGGCTCGTCCTGACGTTGTTCCTGCCTCATCCCCTTGTACTGCGTTACATGCACGTTGATGACCTCGGCTTGTCCTGACGTTGCTCCTTCCTCATCCTCTTGTACTGCGTTACATGCACGTTGATGATCTCGACTAGTCCCTGACGTTGTTCCTGCCTCATCCGCTTGTACTGCGTTACATGCACGTTGATGACCTCGGCTTGTCCTGACGTTGTTCCTGCCTCATCCTCCTGTACTGCGTTACATGCACGTTGATGACCTTGGCTCGTCCCTGACGTTGTTCCTGCCTCATCCCCTTGTACTGTGTTACCTGCGCGCTGATGACCTCGGCTTGTCCTGACGTTGTTTTTGCCTCATCCCCCTGTACTGCGTTACATGCACGTTGATGACCTCGGCTCGTCCTGACGGTGTTCCTGCCTCCTCCTCCTATACTGCGTTACATGCATGTTGATGACCTCAGCTCGTCCTGACGTTGTTCCTGCCTCCTCCTCCTATACTGCGTTACATGCATGTTGATGACCTCAGCTCGTCCTGACGTTGTTCCTGCCTCCTCCTCCTATACTGCGTTACATGCATGTTGATGACCTCAGCTCGTCCTGACGTTGTTCCTGCCTCCTCCTCCTATACTGCGTTACATGCATGTTGATGACCTCAGCTCGTCCTGACGTTGTTCCTGCCTCATCCTCCTATACTGCGTTACATGCACGTTGATGAACTCGGCTCGTCCCTGACGTTGTTCCTGCCTCATCCTCTTGTACTGCGTTACATGCACGTTGATGACCTCGGCCTGTCCTGACGATTCTGCTTAGCCATTGCCTACTCGGACCTGCACCCATCTCTGCATCTCCTGCGCTGCGGATCTATCTTCTACTGACACTCCTGCCCCCTCTGTGCCCCCCCCGGTGCCAAATCCAGACCACAGAAGTGAGAGAGGCCGCCCTCGACACTTCAGACTCCCCTAAGGTATGGGACACCCTGGCTGTCTTCGTGTACCTCCAGCACACGCACCACCCAAATCCTCTCTGACTTCTTGGTGAGTCCTCCTGAATCCTGAACACCGTCTGTTCCTATTTGTCAGCAGGAACTCAGTCCCCTACCCAGGACCCTCTTCTTAAGGGCTGTGCACACCTGCAATCAAGTGCTGTGCCAAACCATGGACCCAGCTATGGAGATCTCACCCCCCCAACTCTCTTTGGAATCTCCCGGTTCCCGGTTCACAAGCAGAAACAGTAATCTTCCCTACATATCAGGACAGAACCTTAACAGACATGACCCGGATGAAGGAGAACCTTCAGAGACATGACCCGGATGAATGAGAACCTTCACAGACATGACCCGGATGTATGAGAACCTTCAGAGACATGACCCGGATGAATGAGAACCTTCACAGACATGACCCGGAAGAAGGAGAACCTTTGCAGACATGACCCGGATGAATGAGAACCTTCACAGACATGACCCGGATGAAGGCGAACCTTCACAGACATGACCTGGATGAGGGAGAACCTTCACAGACATGACCCGGATGAAGGAGAACCTTCACAGACATGACCCGGAGGAGTGGGAACCTTCACAGACATGACCCGGAGGAGTGGGAACCTTCACAGACATGACCCGGCTGGGATAACATTAGACTGGAGCTTGTAGCAATGGCAGCAGCCAGGAAGATCCTCTTCTCTATAGTCAGATTGATGGTGAATTCTGATTGGCTAGCAGGCTCAGTAAGCACTCAGTGTAACGTTCTTATATTCAGAGTTAGTCCCGCCTCATGTTTATCACCAATTCCAACCAGCGTCCACTTACCTCCGAGGGAGAGTTGTTGGCTCTGCGTGTCATTGCCGTGCTGGTTCTGAGCTGTGCAGGTGTATGACCCAACGTGCCCCTTGTTCGCCCCCCAGATTCTGACAGAACTTTTATCCTCAGAGATCACCACACCGCCTGGAGCGGCCCAACTCAGGACCGGACGGGGGAATCCACTGGCCTCGCAGGTCAGGGTCACATTGTCGCCCTCCAGCACTTCTGTGGACGGCTTCATTGTAAGTCTCGATATGGACGGCTTCACTGAGGGGAGAAAATGGATTCATATAAATAATATACTAACCATGGAATATTCAGGTAGACGGGGGGTGTCCCCAGAGCCCCCAGTGCTGCCGCCGGGTGTCACCCACTCCAGCAGCCATCTTGGTGATGGACGCCGGCAGAGAGAGGAGACGGTCACCCCGCGGGATGAGGTATGCCGCCGGGTCCCCTCCTCTCTTGCGCAGGTGTTGGGCTCGCCATGCAGGGCAGCCATCAGGGGGGTACGGCCGATACTCATGTAAGGGGCCCGGGTAGCCTGGGTGGCCCGCCCGGGTCCCTTACATGACTATCGGCCGACGGTGAAGGGCGAGGAGGCCTGGCTCCAGCAGCGCAGGGCCCCAGCATTGCCGCTTCAGCGGCTTCGAGACAAGCTGGGGCCCCATCAG
>NW_017309369.1:20765-27129 GCF_000935625.1 Nanorana parkeri
GGGACTGGCCAGAAGTGACGTCACTTCTGGCCGGTCCGGCGGCAGACGAGGCCACGTGTGCAGGTAAGAGGAGCTAGGAAGGTAGGAAAGAAAGGAGGGAGAGGGGGGGGATGCAGCCCCCTTCAGAGCCCACCTGAGACCCCTTCAGAGCCCACCATAGACAGTCTCAGATGGGCTGTGCAGCATCTATGGTGGGCTCTGCAGGGTCACTCTCAGGTGGGCCCTGCGTCCAGCGCGTCACTAAGCCCGTGTCCAGCAGCGGGGGGGGGCAGCCTAAAGCCGTGTATGGGGCCCCAAAATTTCTGACGGCTGCCCTGTCGCCATGCATGACCAAGTGCCTGACTTTTCAAGGGGGGTGACACCACAATAACTGAATGTAATTTTGGTGTCACCTCCCTGATTTGTGTCACCCGGGTGCAGGTAGACATCCCTCCCCACAGACTATTCATCTCTCAATAATGAATCCCAATGTAACAAATATAAATTGCCCGGCAAAGCGTTTCCTTCCATCCTTGCCCACACTTCCAGTCATCGTGTTTCCAAACAGCTCCGACTCTCTCAGCACAGCTTCCCTGAACTTCCCGTGCAGTACAAGATCACACGGGACAGAGCAGACTCCAGCGACTGCTCATCTACTAGATTGGAGCAAGAAGAAGGACAGAAACGTGTGAAACGTATGAACATGTCCCGGTCCCGGGCTCGGCGGGGGGACGATGACTGAGATGTTGGGTGGGAGGAGCTATGTCGGATTACGCCGAGCGGGTTACCTGCAAACTCCAGTGTTTTCCCGGCGTTGTCGGCCCCATGTTTGTTCTGGACGATACATTTGTAGGGCCCCAGGTGACTCTCCTGTAGACTCCCGATGGTCAAAGTTCTGTTATCAGTGGAGAGCCGAATGTCGGAGGAAGGCGCCTCCCATCGGTAAGATGGATCGGGGGAGCCGTCAGCGGCACAAGTCATCTCCACCTCGTCTCCTCTGTTACGTAACGGCCCGCTCACTTCCACCCCCGATATGTGCGGCTTATCTGAAAGACATTCATCGAAGAAGCATTCACTTCCTTCACCCCGCCAATAACACACTTCCTGTCTATGACAGACCCGGGAACTCAGCTCAGGGATGGTCGGAGCCCCTCATAATGGGCACAGCGGGGGTACAGACCCGGGAACTCAGCACAGGGATGGTGGGAGCCCCTCATAATGGGCACAGCGGGGGTACAGACCCGGGAACTCAGCACAGGGATGGTGGGAGCCCCTCATAATGGGCACAGCGGGGGTACAGACCCGGGAACTCAGCACAGGGATGGTGGGAGCCCCTCATAATGGGCACAGCGGGGGTACAGACCCGGGAACTCAGCACAGGGATGGTGGGAGCCCCTCATAATGGGCACAGCGGGGGTACAGACCCGGGAACTCAGCACAGGGATGGTGGGAGCCCCTCATAATGGGCACAGCGGGGGTACAGACCCGGGAACTCAGCACAGGGATGGTGGGAGCCCCTCATAATGGGCACAGCGGGGGTACAGACCCGGGAACTCAGCACAGGGATGGTGGGAGCCCCTCATAATGGGCACAGCGGGGGTACAGACCCGGGAACTCAGCACAGGGATGGTGGGAGCCCCTCATAATGGGCACAGCGGGGGTACAGACCCGGGAACTCAGCACAGGGATGGTGGGAGCCCCTCATAATGGGCACAGCGGGGGTACAGACCCGGGAACTCAGCACAGGGATGGTGGGAGCCCCTCATAATGGGCACAGCGGGGGTACAGACCCGGGAACTCAGCACAGGGATGGTGGGAGCCCCTCATAATGGGCACAGCGGGGGTACAGACCCGGGAACTCAGCACAGGGATGGTGGGAGCCCCTCATAATGGGCACAGCGGGGGTACAGACCCGGGAACTCAGCACAGGGATGGTGGGAGCCCCTCATAATGGGCACAGCGGGGGTACAGACCCGGGAACTCAGCACAGGGATGGTGGGAGCCCCTCATAATGGGCACAGCGGGGGTACAGACCCGGGAACTCAGCACAGGGATGGTGGGAGCCCCTCATAATGGGCACAGCGGGGGTACAGACCCGGGAACTCAGCACAGGGATGGGGGGGGCCCTCATAATGGGCACAGCGGGTGCAATGCTCCTGTCTAGCAACACTTTGGCACTCCGAGGGGCACGGCATCAGCTGGAGCTCATGGGGGGAGCTAACCTTAAAGGAATCCAATCCCGGTCTCACCAGAAAGCCGGAGAACTGAGCCTGGCCGGACTAATGGCGGCGAGTTCCCAGGTATGTCTCGTGCCGATCCTTTCTGTCACAGGGAAGAATGATCGGCGCATTTCTCTGCAGGCGGCTGGGAACAAACTTTCACATTTTCCACTTAAATCGGATTCTTTGTGATGGATTCGTCTTTATAAAAGAAGCTCCACTGTGGTCACATGACATTATTATATATCATGGAGTGACGGTGGGAGGTGGCCACGTCACATAACTCGGCATGATATATAATGTCACATGTGATGTCATGTATGATGACATGTATGATATGTGATGTCATTAGGGTTGCCACCTGTCCAGAATTCACCTGGACGGTTTGAGTTTTTAAAGCCGTGTCCGGGTTTCATGGCAGCAGAAACCCGGACACAAGGTGTCAGGCAGACCAGGGGGCAACCAAAATGAAGATAGGGGCTACTGCCCCCCCCCCCCCCCCCCCCGTGGTGCTTTCCGCCGCCCCCCCCCCCCCCCCTCCCCACTGTGATATTTACATATGAATGGGCGGCGCTATTTACATATGAATAAGCCGCGACTTATTCTCATCAAAAAATGTCCGCTCGTCGCTAGAGTGTTCGGGTTTCACTTGAAGAAAAGGCGGGAAACCCCAGCTGTCATGTGTTATGTTGTGTGTGATGTCATGTGACCACCCTGGAGCATCTATTATCGGACATCCCATCCCCCTCCTGTCCACTGCCGTGTAGCCCATACACCTCCACAGATACTTACACTCTACAGACACGGATACCGGCTTTGTGATGGTGTCAAAGTTGGTGGCTCTGCAGGTGTACTCCCCGGACATGTTCCTCGTGGCCGTGAACGTCTCCCCCTCCCTGTAGATGGCGTTGTTTCTCCCGCAGGTCACGTCGGGTTGGGGGTATCCTGTGGCCTTGCAGTGGAAGCCGATCTCCTGTCCCTCCAACCACACCAACATGTCGGGGCAATCTGTGAACTTCGGCTCCGCTGGAAGACAAAGACGGGGCAGGAAACTGGTCACTGGTGACGGCAGAAAGCAGGAACAAACCCGCCTGGGGGCAATATAGAGGAATACCTCAGCCCAGGACCCTCAGATATGATAACCAGGGCCGGATTTACTCTCTCTGCTGCCCCAAGGCAGGGTCCCTCAATTGCCCCGAGCAGGGCTAAATGTAGAATTAAAACTACGCGCCCGGCAGCTGTGCTGCCCCTCTACTCCCTGCTGCCCCAAGGCCGGGCCTCGGTGGCCTTGTGGGAAATCCTTGGGGGCAGGGTTAGGGTTAGGTGTAAGTGCTATGTACATTTTTGGCCTCGTGGAATCCAACCGAACATATTTTTCCTACTGTGGCCCTGAGAGAGGACTGGCCATTGGCTGCTGGGGCCCCCGAAGGTGGCCCAATGAGTATGAATGGTCTGCGGGTTGGACATCGGGGACGGAGAAGATGTGAAGCTCGTACTCACTTTGAAGCTTCATCTTTTTGGGCTGACTTTGGGTTTTAAATTTGGCCTCGCAGGTGAACTCCATCTCGTGCATCTCTCGGGTCACCTCCACTCTGCAGACCACAGACGGGAAGTCTCCTCCCTTTCCTTTCTTACAATCCCTCAGCGTGGCGTTGCCCTTGATGGCCAGCTCAACGTCCGGGAAGTCAAGGGAGGGGAACGTGCAGGTGATTGGTGTGTCATCATCTTCAATGATTTTCTCTTCAAAGTGCAAAACAGGAACTGGAAGATCACCTGAGAGGAGAAAACGAGATTCGGGATCAGAGATCGCTGGATCCAATCATCCAACCCGGGAGGTCAAGGCTTACACATCCATTCTGAGGGACTACTAAAGGCCACGTTCACCTTCTGGACCATGGTTCATGTTATAGTCATATTCAGGGTGCAACATGGTCACATTGTAATTCCCCTTCTCCTATGTGTGAATATATACCAAAACGAAGGTTAAGTTGTCTCTTTAGGCCAGGGGTAGGCAACCTCGGCTCTCCACCTGTGCTGAAACTACAAATCCCATAAGGCATTGCAAGCCACAGGCATGACTCCCAGAGGCAGAAGCATGATGGAATTTGTAGTTTCGGCACAGCTGGAGAGCCAAGGTTGCTTACCCCTGCTTTAGGGCAGGCCTTCTTAAACTCTCTCCACTCGTGACACCTTTTTGGCTGAGGACATTTTTAAGGGAACCCGGCGTCGGACGTTGTCTCTCCCCTCTTTCCCCCCAACGTTGGTCGGTGTCTACTCTTTCCCCCCAACGTCGGTCGGTGTCTCCCCCCCTCCCTTCACGTCAGTCGGTCAGTGTCTCTCTCCTCTTCTCATCCCTCCCCCCAGCGTCGGTCAGTGTCTCTCTCCTCTTCTCCCCCCCCCCAGCGGTGATGGCGGTCCTGGCCGGGAACTCAGATCGCGACCCCCCCCTGTTCACTTGCGGGACCCCATATTGGGTCGCGACCCACACTTTAAGAAGCACTGCTTTAGGGAATGTATTTTTTTTTATTGTTTCATGTAATATCAGATTATGGCCACCAGATGGCGATGAGTAGCATTTAAAATAAACATTCATCTCCTGCGCTCCTTTATCTCCCTCTAGTGGCCATAATAGGTTATGACATGAAAGCAATTAAATATTCAATCCGCTTCTATAAAAAAAAAAGAAAGAACTTTAGTTTTGGTAGATATTCACGCAGAGTGAACGGTCACAGATAAATTAAAGTGTAGGTAAACCTTAAAAACATATTTCATCCAAACAATTCCAAGATGCATTTAAGCCGCCATATGTCTGTTGTCTATACTTTATTGTGTATTATCATCTATAAATACCCGGCGATCCTGCCAGTCTTCTGTACTATGTCCCCCTTCCTGTTCCTTTCTGTCATCGCTGACCACACAGGCTTACGATAACATGGGCAGACATGGCATGCTCAGTGACTCCTGTAATGGGATCAGCTGGGCCCTATCCAAAGCATGGAATGCCTGCAGTCCCATGTGATGTCATAGGCCGACACTTCCCTGCCCAGCCCCCTTGGAAGTGATTGACGGGAGGTCGGGGGCAGGATCCACACTCTATGAAGAGGTAAAGTAGAGAAGCGAATGCTTCAGGTGCCATTTCTCATGTTATGCTGAAGGAATGGCAATAAAGAGGACATTGTGAAGCTGAATGGTGTGCAGACAACATATGTGTTATATTGCTGTAGGTGTGCACTAGACGTGTGCGATTCGTTTAGTTACGAATCGAAATTCGTACGAATTTTCCTGAAATTCGTAGATTCGGAAGCATCCGAAATCCGAATTGCAGTTTCCGAATTATATCCGAAATACGAAATTCCGTTAACGAATTTCGGATCCGAATTTCTTTGAAACGGGAACTAATATTACCCCTGTAAATGAGGTTGAACAACATGACAAGATTTTTTTTTAAATCCGAAATACGGATCGGCTGCTGCTGAGAGTCACATTACAATACACAGGCAGGAAATACGAAATTCTGTTAATGGAATTTCGTTCCGTTACGAACATTCGTTATATTGAAGTTAAAAAGCAAAATACATTTATATTGGAGTTGATGAGTTTTTTCTTAATACGAAATTCGGATCCGGAATCCGTTAACGGAATTCGTATTTCGGATAAAAAAACAACTACCACATCGACTCCAATATTAACAAGGGTATTTTTGCTTTTTAACTTCATCATAACGAATGTTCGTAAAGTTACGAAAATGTGCCGAAACTAACGAAAATCCGTATTTCGTATGAATCCGAATTGAGTTTCGGACACGAATTACGAAATAACGGATATCCCGAAATGAAACGAATTTTTCGACGGCGCACAAGTCTAGTGTGCACCCCCCCTTCCTTGTTAGCACCACTTCTGTAAAAAGAGAGAAATCATATGTGCACACAAATGACATAAAATTGGTGTATGGATAGCAGAGTTCACTGAGACTCATATTCACTTTAAGGAACAGACAAATGACAGCAAAATAAATAAATATTAATGGTAAAAAAACAAAAACAATCAGCAACAAAGTAACAGCTGAGGTGAGAAGGAGAGGAAGGAGTTAATTCTGGCTGAAGGACTGGAGGGAAGACTGAAATACTTCCGTAAGAAATAAGGAAGAGGAGTGAATGCTGCAGGTG
>NW_017309369.1:27227-30241 GCF_000935625.1 Nanorana parkeri
GGGGGCCCAAAACCCCCCCCCCCCCCCATGTTTGTACAGCTTTGGAAGCACACTTGAACATTTAAATCAAATAGGTTAATATACTACCCTGTTTCCCCAAAAATAAGACCGAGTTGTGACCATTTTTCTTTATATATTTTCTGCTCTGACAGGCTTGTTGCAGATGACGGGTCACCCCTCTGATCTGATATGAATCAACCAGAAAAGTTACAATGAAGCACTAATGGCTCTGTAATAATAACATTGTAATATTAATACTGTAATTGTAGCGATGACGTTGCTTCATTGTAACTCTTCTAGATACTGAACTGCGTTCTACGCTCGACAAAACGCTAAAAAATATAAATCCCATTGTATTCAATGGTCTCGTTCCCACCTCGGCGTATTTCCGCCCGTCCCTAACGCGCTACAAAACAGCCCGCGCCTGAAAAGGTACAGGTACTACTTTGGGCCGTTTTGTTGTGCGTTTCTATTGGGATACAGCCAAGTAGCCTTCGGAAACGCGCGACGGTCGCGTGACTTTTTTACCGCAAATCGCGGTAAAAAAAATGCGCGACAGACGCGCATATGCAATACGCCTAGGTGTGAACCAGACCTTACAGAGGAGAGAACAGATCTGCTTCAGTGTAAATAAAGGAAGTCCAGGATGTCAGAATGACAGCAGAGAATTGACAGGTTTTTTGTATTGTGTGAAGTTCGCAGAATATCCAGAAACGGTTAAACTGGAAGAAAGATAAAAGTGTAAATCATCTTCTCCTCTTTATTTGGAGCTTTTCCTGTTTCAGTCATTTTAATCTTTAAGTTTTCTCTTTTGTTTCCGTGATCCTGATTCCTCCTTCCCCTCGTATGTCTTCAGTTTGCTGCGTCCCTATAAGCCTCGTACAATTCAATTCAAATAAGCTTTATTGGCAAATACATTTTAGCATTGCCAAAGCATATGGGGAGGTTATATGGGAGGGGAGGGGTAGTGGGACATTATTAGGGGTAAGGGATAATATGGGGGAAATAGCTTAAGTCCAGGGACGTTATCAGGGAAGAGGGAAATATAAAGGGGGATGGGGGTGAGTCCATGTTGGAGATTTATAAGTCCGGGATCTCTCATGTTCCTCTCAGTCTGTGACATTCTGTGACGTATTGCGCAGATATTTTCACCGTCGGCTCCTCTTCTCCCGGTACAATGCGGAGTCTCCTCTTCTCCCGGTACAATGCGGAGTCTCCTCTTCTCCCGGTACAATGCGGAGTCTCCTCCGGTGCAGTTCCCCAGGGGCGGTTCCTCCGGTGCAGTTCCCCAGGGGTGGTTCCTCTGGTGCGGATCCTCCGTTGCTGTTCGTTCTGCTTCCTCGGAATTATCATCAATGACATTTTGTTGCTATAAACAATCAGAACGCCGTTTCCCATGTGAAGCCCAGAGCTCCTTCATTCTGAAGTCTGATTGGACGATCTCCTATGGAGCCAATCACTATGGAGACCTCTTTTGCCATGGCGAGCATAGGGTGCTATGGCAACAGGGGCACCAGGTGGCCAACACAGCTCGGCCTTGGGGTGGCAGGGAGTAGAGGGGCAGCATAGCCTGCAGCTTCTCCTCGAATGCTGTCAGGGTACCCTGCACAGGCGTTCTCACACCACATGCAGGTACCCACACAGGATGATCAAATTAATATGCCCACACAGGATAGGGTTATATGCACACAGTTTATTGGTTCCACATCAACAAAACTACAAACCCAACAAAGAGGGGTAACAGGCCTGCAGATGTACAGCAGGCCTCGGGATACCAGAAGAGTGGTCGGGTAACAAGCTGGGTCGTTAACAGGTTTTCAGATAGGGAGCAAGGTTCAGGGAGCAAGGTTCAGGGAGCAAGGTTCAGGGAGCAAGGGCATCAGCCAGGTTAGCAACACAATACTGATCCAGCTTCCTGACTGCAGGTAGGGCCTAAATACCCCCCCAGGAAGCCCCAGGTGATGGGATGATCACTCACAGCTGGGGCACACCCGCAGGTGAGTAGCGGAGCTGCAGGTTCCTTACAGTTCCTGGCTGCTGGAGACACCTGCAGGCGAGCACAGGAACTGCAGGACCCGGCTCCAGCGCCACCTGGGGGTGCTCTGGATCCTGACAAATGCCTGCTGCTCTCCCCTGCAGGTATGGGCAGAGGCAGCGGGGATCAGAGGAGAAATGGAGCGCTGCATCCAGTGGGAGGGGCAGAGGAGGGATCTGTCATCCAGGATGGCCGAGCGGTGAGGAGAGAGAAAGCCGCTCGGCCAGGATGGCATTTCTCTCTCCTCACCGCTCAGCCATCCTGAAGTGATAGGGCTCCCTCCTCTGCCCCTCCCCCCCGTGTGCCGGCTTCAACGCTCCTTCTCCTGTGCAGCTCTGTGCGTGGCCGAGTGGCTCAGGATGAAGAGCGGAGGATACTCTGTGTGCACTCCAATGCTTGTAAACAACTGGGGACACATAGTACTATGTGTCCCCAGTTATGAATGAACAGGAAGTGCTTTACATCACTTCCTGTTCATTCAGGAATCTCTGAATGGGGAGAAGCACTAACTACAGAGGCTCCTCCCCATTCATAACTGGATGACGGTAAATATTTTACTATCACCAGTTTGTGAATGGATGAGAAGCCTCTGTGCCGAGTGCTCCGCGTCCTCAAGTTCTTTTTCTATTTCAAAAGGGAAATGTCAGGGGTCTGTTTAGCCCCCTCCCCCCCCCAATATTTCCCCAAAGCCCCCCCAACAGCAAATAATAAAAAAGTAAAAAATGAAACATACACACAGAGCCCCCCCTCCCCCTAGGGATCCATTTCTGTACCTCCGCAGCCAGCACATGTAAGGCCGGGTACATGGCAATGCGTGACATACGTGTTGGTGGGTTTGCATACACACGTGTGGCTCAGTACAGAGATACTTCCGGGACCATGTTGGAGTCTCAGCGATCTTGTTTTAGGGTTGCCGTACTGAGCCCAAATCATGGGAGCCCAGAGCTCAGGAAGTGGCAACAAACCAACAGCACAGCAA
>NW_017309369.1:30288-32829 GCF_000935625.1 Nanorana parkeri
TCAGGAAATTGTTACTTTGTGTTATTATTTTAGTATTCAAACATTTCTATTTCTCTGCGACACATTATTCATCATATAAAGATTTTATACTAATTCATTAACATATCAGCCAATGCTGACTGCCCTCTCACATGCAGAAACCAGGAAATCAACTCTTTGACACTCAAGTGGAGCTCAGGGGTTAATCAGCAACCCCCCAAACATCACTGAAAGGTCTCAACCAGCATCACTGCAGAGCATTGCACCCAGCACAAGGAGAGAGAGCAGCAGTGGGCGGTCCTTATTACCGGAGGGGGCGGAGACAAGACCAGTCACCCTGCACAAGGAGAGAGGAGCAGTGACCGGTCTTTATTACAGGAAGGGGCGGAGACAAGACCAGTCACCCTGCACAAGGAGAGAGGAGCAGTGACCGGTCTTTATGTACACTGACTCCTGTTTGGTATAGTTTACATTTCTGAGCTTCATTGGAGTAGAAAGGTGACGTTAGAGGGGTGATAGACTCCTAATGTCTCCTTAAAGAGAACCTGTCACCTCCAATGTGCGATCACATAGAGGGCTTCTGAACATCGTACTGTATGTAATAGCAATAAAGTGAATTTAAATTTTTTTTGTAAAACTTTTATAATAAATCATAAACCCCCCCCCCCCCCAAAAAAAACATCAAAAGGGGGGGGCCGGGGGAAGGGGGGGCCCGCACCCGGGGACCACCGGGTATCATCATTGCAGGGGTGACACCAAAATGTCTGACAGTCATTTTGTTGTCCCCCCCCCCCGTCCTAAAAGTCGGACACTCGGTCATGGACCGAGAGCCTGACAGTGTGAGGAGAGAGGAGGGGACCCGCCGGGTGAACGTCCCCCTCCTCTCTCTGCCGGCATCCATCACCAAGATGGCCGCCGGCAGGCGTCAATCATATGGTCGCGCAAGCGCGGTGACGACGCGGCTGGGTGTCACCTGGTCTAGGGTGACACCCGACCTCGGGACGCCCCAGCTCACAAAAAGCCTCTCACCCAATGTACACACGTATGAACGTAATGGCCGCATCGATCGCTGCGTATTGCTTGGGGCCCGATGTGCATCACTGGGGCCCTATGTCGGCACACAACCTTTGCTCCAGGTTCCCCCTCCGGATCGGTAAACCAAATCTGAGATTGTAGTCCATCCCGGGGGGGCGGAGCTTGGAGTCATGACTACAACACACAGGGACCACGGGGAACAGATGTAGTCACCCTCCAGAAGGAAGGACGGTGTCAGAGATGATTGGAGGATCTCCAGCCGAGTGACACAAATAAGATACATTGTTGCTCGGAGGAGTTCGGATTTCGGGGAGTTCGGAGTTCAGGGAGTTCGGTGTTCGGGGAGTTCAGGGATTTCGGGGAGTTGGGAGTTCGGGGACTCGGAGGGATTTTTATGTTACTGTCACTTTAATGACGGTCATACACAATTGGAGGGTTTTATTCCCGTATGAGGAGCACAGGTAGGCCGGGTTCACACCTGAGCGAACGATCCGTGACCGATCACATGTCGCGAAAAAAGGGGCGTGTACTTTTATCCGCGATTGCCGCGCAGATGTAACCGCCAATGATAACAACGGGGGCCGCGCAGCAACCCGCACACGATCGCGTAGTCCCGGGGTGCCCAAGTCTGCACACCAGCCCTAAAAATGAGAACAGCGATAAACCCCCCAAAAAAGAAATGATATCGCGCTGCGACTCGGCTGCCGGAACCCGGAGCGTTCATTCCGCACTACGGGAAAATCAGTGCGAGTGCATTCTGTATGTGAGTTATCAGCGCCGTGCACTTCAATAACACAATTGTATCATCAATACCCGATGATTAGCACAGCAGCTCAGACTAGAGACATGAGCGCAGGACGGCGGCGCTCCAAACCCAATCCAGTGCGTCTGTTTATTCACGTAATTGTTGCAAATGCCAAACACGAGATACAATGTTTCTGGTCTCACAGGATCCCCTTCATCTGGAAATCTCTGACACCCGCTGCACCCACTGACACCCGCTGACACCCACTGACACCCGCTGACACCCGCTGACACCCGCTGACACCCGCTGACACCTGCTGACACTCTCTGACACTCGCTGACACTCTCTGACACCCGCTGACACTCTCTGACACTCTCTGACACTCTCTGACACTCTCTGACACCCGCTGACACTCTCTGACACCCGCTGACACTCTCTGACACCCGCTGACACCCGCTGACACTCTCTGACACCCGCTGACACCCGCTGACACTCTCTGACACCCGCTGCACCCGTTTCTTATCTCATGAAGCCGTGGTTCTGAGTGCGATGGGTACACAGATTGTATCATGAGCTCTAGGACTGACGCACTCCAATCCTCCGCACCAACACCCCCATCATCTACCAGACACAGACGCTCCCGTAGTCCTCATGTAAAACATTCTCCTCAGATATACGATGACACGTATGACACACGTATGAGCCGCACAGACTCTGGTCCTTGTGTTGCAATGTTTGGCGTCTCTCCCGCATCGATGGGACACGTTGTTGTATATCGCGGT
>NW_017309369.1:37987-38254 GCF_000935625.1 Nanorana parkeri
CATGTGATTGGAGAACGGGGGCTGCAGAGATGTGATTGGAGAAGGGGGGACCGTGGTGATGGGAGAGTCCAGGGGGCATGAGAGAGATGGAGGGAGAAAACAGGCATACCTCCTAAACCTACAGGGGTCACTTATAGGTGTAAGAGAGATGTGTCTTCAATCTATAGAAAATAAAAATTACCGGTCCCCATTCATTTATGTGTAATTGCTGTAAATATTAGGGACGCACCGATATATCGGCCGCCGCCAATTAGAGAAGGAGAAAAA
>NW_017309369.1:38274-44335 GCF_000935625.1 Nanorana parkeri
TTTCCCCCCTCAAATGTCACTTTGCTACAACGAATGAACGAAACGAAAAGGAAACGAACGCTTGAATGAACTACCGCTAACGAATTTCGTCCGAATCCTGAATCCGAATTGACTTTCACACCCGAATCCCGAAAAACGAAATAACACTAAATACGAATCAAAACGAAACGAAACTAATTTTTTGCCAGTGCTCAGACACTCTCTGACCTGTTTTACCCAATGGGCTTAATCATACCAATACACTTCAGCCGCGTTCTTTACTTTTACAGCATGAAGTCTTCCATAAAACCATAGAACGCATGATGATAAGCAGCGAGTGGTGTCACGGTGAGCGGAATATTATGGAACATTATTATTATAATACAGGATTTATATGGCGCCAACGAGCGGAGCTTTACCACATATTGGGAGACAGTACAATGACAATATACAGGTGAAAGTGGAATAATTAGAATATGGTGCAAACGTTCATTTATTTCACTAATGCAACTTATGCGGTGAAACTAATATATGAGAGAGACTCATTACATGCAAAGCGAGATAGTTCAAGCCGTGATTTGTCATCATTGTGATGATTATGGCGCACAGCTCATGAAAACCCCAAGAACCCCAAATCCACAACCTCAGAGAATGAGATTATTACATGCAATCAATAAAACACGGATTGTACATAGAACAATACCGGACCTCTGAGAAGTACAAGCATGCATATGTACTCAGTACTTGGTTTGGGCCCCTTTTGCAGCACTTACTGCCATTACTTTTGCACGATATTCTAATTATTCGAGTTTCACCTGTAATGCCATACGAAGGATTGGAAGCACCCTGATCCCGAGAGCTTACAATCTACGCGGCATGGCATTTTCTATCTCCCCGACTCATCGGTGACCAATTCTAATAGGAGGAAAGCAGGAAGCCGCACGAAGGATATATCGCTACTGAGGATGACAGAGGATCTGATAGAGGTGATTTGGGATCATTTGTAATCGGCAACCAGGACGGATACACCGCGGGTGAAGCGATCTTTGGTCAGCCTGGAAAAAGGTGACCACAAACATCCGGTGAGCGCACATCTCAGACGTTTGATATCACCGGATGAAGATGAAGAGCGAGGAGATCGCCGTATAATACTGAGCACTGGGATGGATCGGAAGCCGTCACTAGGACTCGTCATTGGACATTTGTTCTGATCGGTTTCCGCATTGATACTATTTACCTGGATGGGGGGGGTTTTGTTGTCACATTTGTATAACTTTGTTACATTAGTGATTTTGGGTCTCGGGGAAGGGACACACATGCTAACACTTAAAGGAGAACTATGGGGGTCAGTGTTTTTCCCCATAGTTCTCCTTAGGGTAACGGGAGGACACAAACTAGCGTCCTCCCGTCACCCTAGGCTCAGTATACCGCGAGCTGTAGCGCCGCAGCCGGGACGGATCCCGACATTACTGTGGAGATCCGCCCAGCTGTGTGAGTGACAGCTGGCTCTGCCTATCTGGAGGCAGAGCCAGCTGTTCCCGCCCCCTCCCCCGTCAGTCAGCGCTGGAGGATCGGAGCGGGGGAATCCCTGCAGGGAGCCGTGAGTGACAGTCACAACTCTCTGCACGGATAGATCGAAAAGTGAGCGAGCGCCGGTATGTGTTCGCTCACTTCCCGATCTACTGAGCCGACCTGTGACAGTCTCATTGTCACAGGTTGGCTAGAACTATGAGGTGAGTGGAAATCACCCCCCCTCCCCCTCATAGTTCTCCTTTAAGGGGTTATTCTCATAGGAGCCGATGGATACAGCCGAAGCTTTGGCTGATCCTTCGGCTCTCTTCAGCCACCGGAGCCCTTCGGTTCAGTCCAACTGAAGAGCTGCTGTACGGACTATTCACAATATTCACTGTAGCACGTACAGCAGCTGAAGTGACACCCGAAGCGGGGCGAAAGGCCTGCTGAAGGTTCGGCCTTTCACCCCGCAAATGACAGATCAGTAATCCAAAATGACCTGGGGACGCTGATCTGTCAGTAAACAATAACAACTGGGCGGCCCAGTTGTTATTCATTGGCCAGGACTAATTGTTTTTTTTTTCTTTTAAAAAAAAATCTTTATTTATTTTTGAATGTAACTATTTATTTACATTTGTAAAAATGTTTTTAACCTTTTTTCTTTTTTGAACTATTTTCATTGATTTTCTATTCTGCTCGGCACCGCGGAGGTACCGAGCAGAATAGCCGAGCCGAATGCCGCTCGGCGGTATCCGGCTATTCACTCGCTGCCGTTCGGCCCCCCCTATGAGTATATACGTGAATAGGGGCGAACGGCAGCGGGGGAGCCGCCGGAGCTTCGGCTCAGCCCATCCGGATGTTGGATCGGCTGAGCCGAAGTCCTTCTGCACTTCATGCCGAGCATGTTCGGGTGACCGGAGTGCGGCCGAAATCAGCCGTACAAGCCGGAAAGTGAACAGCCGAACGTTGCTCACTTCACTTCGGCTCGGTCATTCACTCGGCTGCCTTCCGTAGCTTTGTGAATAACCCCCTAAATCAGGGGTAGCCAAACTCCGGCCCTCCAGCTGTGGGGTGGAACTACAAATCCCATGAGGCATTGCAAGATTCTCACAGCCACAGACATGACTCCTGGAGAGAGATGCATCGTGGGGTTTGTAGTTTCACCCCCAGATGGAGGGCCGGAGTTTGACTACCCCTGTCCTAAACGGATGAAAAACAAACACAAAGGAGTTTTTTCTTTGAATTGATTTTAGCGCAGCGTCGCTCGGTCCACGACATTGGGAGGAGGGGTTTTCACACTTTTACGCTTATTGTACATTCGTATAGTGCGGTGACATGAGAGAAGGTGAAGCACTCCGTACACCAGCCGGGACTCTTCCACCTTCCACCAGCAACACGCGATTCTGTCCCTTTAAAAATCTTGCGAGATCCCGAGCGGGGCCGGCGTGTAATACTTGGCAGAGGGCTCTGCGTTTTCCCAGCATCCTTTGCTGAGTTCCCAGCATGGTTCACTGTGGTTGCCTGACATCTCCCCCTCGTGAACTTTCGCTCTCATCACTTTGAAAGGTTCCTGTTTTTCCTCTTCTCGGGGGCAGAGAAATAACACGAGCGCTTCAACAAGATCTCATCTCCGTCACTTAAAGTGACACCAAAACTCCAGAGTTCAATCTTACAAATGTATCCGAGTCCCCGAACTCTGAGCAACAATGTATCTTATTTGTGTCACTCGGCTGGAGATCCTCCAATCATCTCTGACACCGTCCTTCCTTCTGGAGGGGGGGCTACGTCTGTTCCCCATGGTCACTGTGTGTGTTGTAAAGTAGTCACCGCTCCAAGCTCCGCCCCCCCGGGATGGACTACAATCTCAATACAAATCAGTAAACTAAACATGCTATTTTAGTCCATCCCGGGGCAGGGGGGGGACACACAAAAAAGTAGCCCCCCTCCACAGGGGCATCCCGGTGTCACCCGATCTCTAGACCGGGTGACACCCCACCGTGTCGTCATGGCGTGCAACGTCACCTCGCGCATGCGCATCTGATTGATGCCTGGCGGTGGCCATCTTGGTGATGGAGGCCGGCAGAGAGAGGAGGGGGACGTTCACCCGGCGGGACGAGGTACGCCGCCGGGTCCCCTCCTCTCTCCTGACACTGTCGGGCTGTCGGTCCATTACCGAGTGCCCGACTTTTTAAAAGGTAGGGGTGACACCAAAATGACTGTCAGTCATTTTGGTGTCACCCCTGCAATGGTGACACCAGGGTTCGGGACGCATCCCCTGCACCCCCCTTTGTGACGCCACTGCAAATCAGTAAACTAATCATGAGATTGTAGTCCATCCCGGGAGGGGGAGGAGCTTGGAGCGGTGACAACAACACACACGGGGACCATGGGGAACAGACGTAGCCCCCCTCCAGAAGGAAGGACAGTGTCAGAGATGATTGGAGGATCTCCAGCCGAGTGACACAAATAAGATACATTGTTGCTCAGAGTTCAGGGACTCGGAGGGATTTTTAGGATTCAGTGTCACTGCAGCACCTTGAATTTGGCGCACGTGTCGGTATTTCTAATAGTAGTGTCACATGGTCTGCGTGAATTTGGCTCCCGGCTTCCAGCAGCATCCGCAGCGCCGATAAAGTGTCAGAGATGTGGCGTTGAATGGCGCCGGCGGTGTTTTTCGGCGATCAGTCGGCGATCATTTCCCCCGGTATTGGGTGTTCTTTCCTCTCCGTGTGTCTGCAGAGCTGTAAGAATTCCCGAACGTTGTCATGAGGAGCAATCCGGAATAACAGGAAATGGTTCTCTGATGACTTTGCCGTCTTCTCACCGCAATCATCATTCACCGCGTCCGGTAAACAAAGCTGCGCTGGCCTCCGCCGCAGTCACATGATCTGTGACACCCACAAGACGCACAACATGTAAGCCTGAAAAACGCACTTTCTACATTTATTTATATTATTTTATTTATAGTTACAGAGTCAGGATGAAGGAATGTGAATGTCCGACACCCAACGGAGGAAATCACCGACGTGCACTCTGCTCTCCCCTCATCAGCGTGGTGATAACATTATGAAATGCAACCTTTAAAGGAGAAGTACGGGGTCAGGGCTTTTCCCCCATAGTTCTCCTCAGGGTAACGGGAGGACACAAACTAGCGTCCTCCCGTCACCCTAAGCTCAGTATATAGGGAGCTACAGCTCGCGGTATACTGAGACTCCGCAGCCGGAGCGGATCCCGACTTAGACGACGGGATCCGCCCAGCTGCGTGAGTGACAGCTGGCTCTGCCTATCTAGAGGCAGAGCCAGCTATACCCGCCCCCTCCCCCGTCCGTTCCGCCAGTCAGCGCTGGAGGATCGGAGCGGGGAGGGGGGAATCCAGCCCCTCCCCTGTCATGGCAGAGAGCCGTGACAGGATTGAGAAGTGAGCGAACGCCGGAATGTGTTCCCTCACCTCCCGATCTACTGAGCCGACCTGTGACAGTCTCATTATCACAAATCGGCTAGAACTATGAGGTGAGTGAAAAGCCCCTCCCCCTCCCCTCATAGTTCTCCTTTAAGTTTGGGCCTAGCCTTGCTCATTGAAGTCCTGATGTTGGCGCATACCACGATGCTCTCGATTACCGTCTGGGGGGGATGAAGAATGTGTCTCTGCAAATACTACCGGAAGAAAATACTTTATTTTTTAAGCTGAATCGATTCAATTTGGGGAATCTGCTGCCGTATGGGAGCCAAGATCATTGCGCCGTCACTGAGCCGTCACTGAGCCTGTGCGTGAGAATCGTGCTGCTCCATAACCCCGAGTACAGATCTGAGGTGCCCTCTCGGCATCTCATGGAACGGATTTGTGTATTTGTAATCTTGCCGCGGCCGCCTGGATACAATAACCACAGTGGGGAGGGAAATCGTCTGCTCTTCTCTCATTGGGCCTGCAGGCAGGGCGCCGGATTTACTCTCCCTGCTGCCCCAAGGCCAGGTTCCGCAATGCGCCCCCCCATCGCAGCGATCACTTGTAAACAAACAAGCGGCTTCCTCGCACTACATTTAGCCCTGATTTCCTAAAGCCGGACTAAATGTAGAAGGCAACTTACCGCCCGGCGCCCGGAAATGTATGTTCTTGGCGTCGGGGGATTCCATAACGCTGCCGCCCCTCCGCGCCCTGCCGCCCCGAGGCCGGGCCTCTGTGGCCTTGTAAGGAATCTGACTGCAGGTGGATAAGAGAAAATTGTGCCGCCGATGGCGGCCTGAAGACTCGTCCGCAATCACAGCAACGTACAAACAGTAACTTTCATCTCCTGAGACAAACGTGTTTCTGCTCCAGTGTATACAGCACAAGATAAACATTCCGGGACACAGGAAACAGTATAAGGAGCCACTTCCTCTGGCTGAGAGGTTGTCCGGGCCCTTTGCTTATATTGAGCATTACAGGAACCATTTCCTCTACCGATGTTTACAGAAGACGGCTGCCAGTGAGAGGAGATCACTGAGAACACACTTTCTCCAGGATTCCCCATCGTGCCGCCATCTTGCCTCTCACATACCATAGAGCCAGTAAAGCCGGGTCCCGGGAGTTCCC
>NW_017309369.1:44476-48139 GCF_000935625.1 Nanorana parkeri
GGATTCCCCATCGTGCCGCCATCTTGCCTCTCACATACCATAGAGCCAGTAAAGCCGGGTCCCCGAAGATTCCCCATCGTGCCGCCATCTTGCCTCTCACATACCATAGAGCCAGTAAAGCCGCGTCCCCGTGGATTCCCCATCGTGCCGCCATCTTGCCTCTCACATACCATAGAGCCAGTAAAGCCGGGCCCCGAGGATTCCCCATTGTGCCGCCATCTTGCCTCTCACATACCATAGAGCCAGTAAAGCCGGGCCCCGAGGATTCCCCATTGTGCCGCCATCTTGCCTCTCACATACCATAGAGCCAGTAAAGCCGGGCCCCGAGGATTCCCCATTGTGCCGCCATCTTGCCTCTCACATACCATAGAGCCAGTAAAGCCGGGCCCCGAGGATTCCCCATTGTGCCGCCATCTTGCCTCTCACATACCATAGAGCCAGTAAAGCCGGGCCCCGAGGATTCCCCATTGTGCCGCCATCTTGCCTCTCACATACCATAGAGCCAGTAAAGCCGGGCCCCGAGGATTCCCCATTGTGCCGCCATCTTGCCTCTCACATACCATAGAGCCAGTAAAGCCGGGCCCCGAGGATTCCCCATTGTGCCGCCATCTTGCCTCTCACATACCATAGAGCCAGTAAAGCCGGGCCCCGAGGATTCCCCATTGTGCCGCCATCTTGCCTCTCACATACCATAGAGCCAGTAAAGCCGGGCCCCGAGGATTCCCCATTGTGCCGCCATCTTGCCTCTCACATACCATAGAGCCAGTAAAGCCGGGCCCCGAGGATTCCCCATTGTGCCGCCATCTTGCCTCTCACATACCATAGAGCCAGTAAAGCCGGGCCCCGAGGATTCCCCATTGTGCCGCCATCTTGCCTCTCACATACCATAGAGCCAGTAAAGCCGGGCCCCGAGGATTCCCCATTGTGCCGCCATCTTGCCTCTCACATACCATAGAGCCAGTAAAGCCGGGCCCCGAGGATTCCCCATTGTGCCGCCATCTTGCCTCTCACATACCATAGAGCCAGTAAAGCCGGGCCCCGAGGATTCCCCATTGTGCCGCCATCTTGCCTCTCACATACCATAGAGCCAGTAAAGCCGGGCCCCGAGGATTCCCCATTGTGCCGCCATCTTGCCTCTCACATACCATAGAGCCAGTAAAGCCGGGCCCCGAGGATTCCCCATTGTGCCGCCATCTTGCCTCTCACATACCATAGAGCCAGTAAAGCCGGGCCCCGAGGATTCCCCATTGTGCCGCCATCTTGCCTCTCACATACCATAGAGCCAGTAAAGCCGGGCCCCGAGGATTCCCCATTGTGCCGCCATCTTGCCTCTCACATACCATAGAGCCAGTAAAGCCGGGCCCCGAGGATTCCCCATTGTGCCGCCATCTTGCCTCTCACATACCATAGAGCCAGTAAAGCCGGGCCCCGAGGATTCCCCATTGTGCCGCCATCTTGCCTCTCACATACCATAGAGCCAGTAAAGCCGGGCCCCGAGGATTCCCCATTGTGCCGCCATCTTGCCTCTCACATACCATAGAGCCAGTAAAGCCGGGCCCCGAGGATTCCCCATTGTGCCGCCATCTTGCCTCTCACATACCATAGAGCCAGTAAAGCCGGGCCCCGAGGATTCCCCATTGTGCCGCCATCTTGCCTCTCACATACCATAGAGCCAGTAAAGCCGGGCCCCGAGGATTCCCCATTGTGCCGCCATCTTGCCTCTCACATACCATAGAGCCAGTAAAGCCGGGCCCCGAGGATTCCCCATTGTGCCGCCATCTTGCCTCTCACATACCATAGAGCCAGTAAAGCCGGGCCCCGAGGATTCCCCATTGTGCCGCCATCTTGCCTCTCACATACCATAGAGCCAGTAAAGCCGGGCCCCGAGGATTCCCCATTGTGCCGCCATCTTGCCTCTCACATACCATAGAGCCAGTAAAGCCGGGCCCCGAGGATTCCCCATTGTGCCGCCATCTTGCCTCTCACATACCATAGAGCCAGTAAAGCCGGGCCCCGAGGATTCCCCATTGTGCCGCCATCTTGCCTCTCACATACCATAGAGCCAGTAAAGCCGGGCCCCGAGGATTCCCCATTGTGCCGCCATCTTGCCTCTCACATACCATAGAGCCAGTAAAGCCGGGCCCCGAGGATTCCCCATTGTGCCGCCATCTTGCCTCTCACATACCATAGAGCCATTAAACCGGGCCCCGAGGATTCCCCATCGTGCCACCATCTTGCCTCTCACATACCATAGAGCCAGTAAAGCCGGGTCCCCGTGGATTCCCCATCGTGCCGCCATCTTGCCTCTCACATACCATAGAGCCAGTAAAGCCGGGTCCCCGAAGATTCCCCATCGTGCCGCCATCTTGCCTCTCACATACCATAGAGCCATTAAAGCCGGGCCCCGAGGATTCCCCATCGTGCCGCCATCTTGCCTCTCACATACCATAGAGCCAGTAAAGCCGGGCCCAAAGGATTCGGAGCCATGTGTTCCTATCAGGAGATGAGGGATGGATTCCTAGATGCTGAATGAGAAAGGAAATGTGTCACCAACCTGATGACATCATAGACATGTAGGAGGGTGAAGCTCCCGGTTAGGACTCCCCATGGGTAGTGTTCAGCCCTTGTCCCCCATGGTAGTGTTCAGCCCTTGTCCCCCATGTAAGTGTTCAGCCCTTGTCCCCCATGGTAGTGTTCAGCCCTTGTCCCCCAAGGTAGAGAGACCTGCGGGTGCAACTGAAGCCAAGACTTCTTTTTTAGTTTTGGATTGCGTGGAGAGCCAGAACAAGAATAGATGGGGAATCTTTCAATGGGGACACTAGTTCTGATGACAACCTCACTTTGGAGGGACTTCCTCTCACTTCCTGTTGTGGCTATTGGACAGGAACTGAAAGGAAATCTCCCCAATGGGAAAAAAATCGACAAGGGCTATAACCCTCACTTACTATATCCAAAACTGGAAAAGTAGCTTGCGGTATACTGAGCCTAGGGTGAAGGGAGGACGCTAGTTTGTGTCCTCCCGTGACCCTTAGGAGAACTATGGGGAAAAGCCCTGACCTCGTAGTTCTCCTTTAAGGTGAGAGTGGTTGGGGAAAAATAAGAGGAGATAGGAATAGAGGAGCTTAGGACTCTAAAATTGCTGAAGGAGGAACGCTTCTGTAACTACACCTAATGCAGACTACTTCCTGTGTTTAGTTGGAGGTAGGATGTGGTGACAGGGTCTCTTTATGGAAGCATTTCCTGAAATACAAAAATGACCAACCCCAAAAAAACCCCCCCCCCTGCACTGCATGGCTCATCTTGGACTACACTCACCTGATCCTCAGTCCCATCTAGCTGCTAGAACGGTCCCTGGAGCCTCTTTTTCCCCCGGGCCCTGGTGATCTAAGGACCGGTGATGTCATCAGGTCTAATGAAGGTCCATTGACCTGCCTTAGACATGAGGACAGCATGGGACATACCACAGCCGGATGGGAGATGCACGCCAACCCAGTATCAGGTGAGTACATCTTCCTTCCATCCCCCCCCCAGGGGCGTATTTACCACGAGGCAAACTAGGCGTTTGCCTAGGGCGGCACCCTCCGACGGGGCGGCTGCTCCGCTGGTGCCGCGGTACACAAACGCCTAGCGCCGCGGTTCAGAGATAATCAACTGGACACCGCC
>NW_017309369.1:48279-55200 GCF_000935625.1 Nanorana parkeri
CTGGGCAGCCCCACTGCAAGGGTTAATTTTTCACCTTTCCTGGACCTCCCCTTTCATGGATGGAATTGTTGTATTTGACGCTCGGAGAGAGAGTGTGAGGGGGATTCACGATGAGGGAATTCCAAGCTTGCCGAGTCCGTCATAGAGAAGACGGTGAGCGGAGATCAGACGATCATTTAATGCTCATCGCAGAGATCACTGCTCAGGAATGTGTTTATAATGAGAGGAAGACGCGGACCGGTCAGGAAGGGGGGATTGCGAGACCCGCACACCCCAAAGCGGAGACCCCGCAGAATAAAATGGCGGCAGATGTCATGTGATGAATGTTTATTAAATGTATATTTTCAGTAAAAAAATAATTAAAATTCCTTTTATTGCCGACCGGAGAAATCAAACACCCGGAATTCCAGATGGAGTACTTCTGCTGGCCCTGGATTCAGTGGGTGACAGGGCCCGGCTGTGTTCATTAAAGGAGAACTATGAGGGGAGGGGGGGGTGCTTTTCACTCCTCCTCATAGTTCTAGCCGACCTGTGACAATGAGACTGTCACAGGTCGGCTCAGTAGATTGGGGGGTGAGAGAACACATACCGGCGCTCGCTCACTTCTCGATCCTGTCACAGCTCTCTGCCGTGACAGGGGGAGGGGCTGGATTCCCCCCTCCCCGCTCCGATCCTCCAGCGCTGACTGGCGGAACGGACGGGGGAGGGGGCGGGTACAGCTGCCTCTAGATAGGCAGAGCCAGCTGTCAGTCACGCAGCTGGGTGGATCCCGGCATAGTTGTCGGGATCCGCTTCAGCTGCGGCGTCTCAGTATACCGCGAGCAGCTAGTTTGTGTCCTCCCGTTACCCTAAGGGGAAAAGCCTTCACCCCGTAGTTCTCCTTTAAGGAAATAAACGATATAAATCTCATCTCACATTAACGTGAATATTAACTGCGGCTATGAATACATATTTAATGCAACATTGTGGCAGCACAGGAGCTAACTGTAAATATTAGTCCAGAATTATTCATTACATGCCAGTGTGTGCTCCGATACCCAACATGTGAGGCCCAATCATCGTTTCTCTATGTCTACGCACCTGATACGTGTGATTGCGATAGTTTGTGCGTGTACATGGGGGGGCCGGGCGGCTTCTCTTCTTTTACATCGCTTCATTGCTATCACAAGGGAGCCGATCAACTATCACGGTGAGAGACCGG
Source organism: Nanorana parkeri (assembly GCF_000935625.1). Classification (NCBI taxonomy): domain Eukaryota; kingdom Metazoa; phylum Chordata; class Amphibia; order Anura; family Dicroglossidae; genus Nanorana; species Nanorana parkeri. The sequence goes on from NW_017309369.1 coordinate 49,481, forward strand.
TGGAGGAGGAGGAGGAGGCTTCTCTCGGGACTTGTGTCCTACACCCCCTGGAGATGGGGGACAGAGAGTGGAAGGACAGCCGAGGAGCACGAGTGCCACCGAGGGGGCCGGACACCGTGCAGGAGACGTCCGGTAGCGGGAAGTCGGCAAAGCCAGAAGTCAGACAGTAGAGTAGAGACAGGGTCAGGAGACTGAAGCGCGGTCAAGGGAGCCGAAGATCAGAACCAGCCGGGCAAAGAAAGTACAGAATGGATAGGCAAAAGGCAAAGTCCAGGAAACAGGCCGAGGCTGAGGTCAGAGAAGGCAGCAAGAGAGAGAGTCCAAACAATCCGGGTCAAAAAAAAACAGCGGGCAATCCGGCAGGGTCCAGGCAACAGGAACACGAGCTGAAAGACCATCAGCAATGCGGTAAGGGTTCCTTTTAAATAGACCAGACTATCAAAGTAGAAGCCTCTCTTCCAATGCACCAGACATCTGCGTGTCTTTCTGCGCACAATAGCATGTTTTCCGGCCACTCACAGCATGAGCTTACGCGCATGTGCGTGTAACCATCTTTACCTTACTTCAGCCCTCTAGTTACAGTTTACTGCAGGTGACAGGTTCTCTTTAAGGAGACATCAGGGGTTCATTGGACTCCTAATATCACCTCTGCACTCTGTTGAAGCTGATTGTGTATAGGCCGCGCTCGATCGCCTTCCAACCCAACAAGAACGGACGGAGATTGACGGCTTTGAACCCGGAAGTGCTCACAGTTGAGCGCTTCCGGGTTCCTACTACCAAAGATGTTCACTGATTTCTCACCGATCTCCATCCTGACACCCACCATGGAGGTTCTGGGCACCCAGAAGGGACAGGAGAGCCCGGGGACACATGACAGGAGGGGGCACATGACTGTATGTGTAGAAGTGATCACAGTGATCCCGCAACCAGGAGAATAAAATGTAAACAAACTGCTCCTGCCGAGACGTCTGTTTACATGCTGGTGATGCCGATGACATAATAATAATGGAAAGGCCGTTGTGAGCCGATAGTTCATTTCCTGTGGATGCCGTTGAGTTGTCGGGAATGTAGAACGGCTTTGTGTACTTGTCCTTTGAAGTGGAAAGATGTTGTCTTGTTGTATGCAGCCAGCCGGTCAAGTTTGAGGCTTCGTCTAATGATTCACAAGCCGTCCTTCACTCTGCTGAACAAAGAAAGAAACATCTGCTGTTTACAGAGCTCAATAGTTCAAGCAAAGTTTACACATACAAGAGAATAAGTCAGAGCAGTGAGCTCCTCCCCCTTCAAAGAGCTCCTGTGGCGTTTCAATCAGAGACAGAGGGTCATAAAGCGAACTCAGAATCTCATTAAAAATGACATTTTCCTGACTTTCCTGCCTACTTGATGGGGTCAGTAATTTAAAGAGTGATGAATCAAGCAGATCAAATGTACAGCCAGGCAACCAGGATTTTTAGATGGAACTCAGTAGGTTCTATTTTTAAAGCTGAGCTCCAGACATATATAAATACAGAAATAAATGCAGCTTTGTAATCACTAATTAATCATTAAATGTATTTGTATTAAATATAATGTATTGTAACAAGGACACTCCACTGTAGTCCAGGTAAGTCAAATCAAATGCAGTTTATTTAGGGCAAACAGAAATATATCTTGCATCAGCAGCAACATAAGACGGTTCCCTTTATATGGCTTATGAGCCCTCACTCTGCTCTCTCAGCAGTGTGTCGTAGCGGTCCTAGGGTCACCGACCTTCCTGACCTCTCCCCTCGTGGGCACTCAAACACATCCCTCATGTGTCACTGGCTCTCTGTCTCCTCGGCTGTCTACGAGGTGCCTCCAGCACACACAGCCACCCGGCTCCCCTCTGACGTCTGGGTGGAGTCCTCCTGACTCCTGAACACCTCCGTTCCCCTTTCCCAGCTGGAGCCCAGAACTCTAGCCAGCACCCTTTCCATGAGGGCTGTGCACAGGTGTGCAATCATTAGGTTCTGGCCCCTACTAAACCATGGCCCCAGGAATGGAGATTTCATCCCTCCCAGTTCTCTTTGAAATCTCCCAGTTCCTGGATCCCGTACCAAATCCAGGTTTTCTGGAGAGAACTGCAAAGCCAGCTCTTTCCCAGCAAAATAAATTTGTTTCCTGGAACTGCTCAGTCTCTCTGGCTGAGAGTCCTGGGTGACTACAACCCCCCAGCTCCACTGTGGGATTGCCACACAACACCACAGTATGTAAGTACCCGAAAGAACAGAAAGTGAGGGTTCTGAAAGCACCAAAAGACAACTCCAAGAGGCAGTAAAAAAATTGATTTTTTAATTAGTGACAGTTAAAAAACTGGGTAGTACCGTGTTTCCCCCGAAAATAAGACACTGTCTTATATTTTTTTTGGCTCCAAAAAACACACTAGGTCTTATTTTCGGGGTAGGTCTTTTTTTTTTTTAAATGTATAACAATCCAAAGTTAATGTAAATCCAAATTAAATAATCCAAAATGGCAAAGTTAAAAATATGGTAATCAGGGCAATCAGGGGGCGCCGTACCTTTCCAAGAGCAATTTGGTAACCAGAATTAGCGAAGCGCACTTTCACTATAGATTCCTCACAGGCGGGGTGCATTTGGTATCACTCCGCCTGTGACAGGAGGCGGGGCTATAGAGGAGGCGTCGGCTTATGCGGTTCTGCTCCCTCCGGTGCCGCCTCGCTTCCTCTAGCGCCGGCGTCGCTGGCACCGCTGATTCTCTCCCGCCGCTCTTCAAGTTCCCCCCTTATGCCACCACCGACCCTGGGAATGGTCACAACCAGGTCTTATTTTCGGGGTAGGTCTTATATTTTAGCAATTCCCAAAAATTGTACTAGGTCTTAATTTCGGGGTAGGTCTTATTTTTGGGGAAACAGGGTATAACCCATAGGTAAAAGCAATCAGCTAAATATAACGCTATAAGCTCACTCCATAGATAGACCTTCCATATGGAATATACATGATTATAAAATAGTTCTCATCACATACAATAATTAGTAGACATGTGCGATTCGTTTCGTTCCGAATCGAAATTCGGACGAATTTTCGGACATTCGGATGTATCCGAATTACAGACATAACGAATGCCATTGAATCCGAATTTCCGTTTCCGAAATTCGTTAGCGTTAGTTCGAATGTTCGTTTCGTTTTCGTTTCTTATTCGTTTTGTTCGTTGGAGCAAAGTGACATTAGAGAAGGAGAAACACATTTCCCCCCCCTCAAATGTCACTTTACTGCAAACGAACGAACGAAACGAATAAGAATCGAATAAGAACAGAAAACGAAACGAACGTTCGAACTACCGCTACCGAATTTCGTCCCAATCCGAATCCAAATTGACTTTCACACCCGAATCCCGAAAAACGAAATAACACAAATCCGAATTTAAAACGAAACGAAACAAATTTTTTGGCAGTGCACATGTCTAATCCCTAGTACATAACATGTAGTTGTACTATGGATCATTTAACGTCACCTGTCCCTTTAAGAAAAAGTATCTGTAATTGGTATCGGCAAGTACATGAGGGGAAATACTTGTACTTGGTCTTGAAAAACTCAAACACATCCCTCATGTGTCACTGGCTCTCTGTCTCCTCGGCTGTCTACGAGGTGCCTCCAGCACACACAGCCACCCGGCTCCCCTCTGACGTCTGGGTGGAGTCCTCCTGACTCCTGAACACCTCCGTTCCCCTTTCCCAGCTGGAGCCCAGAACTCTAGCCAGCACCCTTTCCATGAGGGCTGTGCACAGGTGTGCAATCATTAGGTTCTGGCCCCTACTAAACCATGGCCCCAGGAATGGAGATTTCATCCCTCCCAGTTCTCTTTGAAATCTCCCAGTTCCTGGATCCCGTACCAAATCCAGGTTTTCTGGAGAGAACTGCAAAGCCAGCTCTTTCCCAGCAAAATAAATTTGTTTCCTGGAACTGCTCAGTCTCTCTGGCTGAGAGTCCTGGGTGACTACAACCCCCCAGCTCCACTGTGGGATTGCCACACAACACCACAGTATGTAAGTACCCGAAAGAACAGAAAGTGAGGGTTCTGAAAGCACCAAAAGACAACTCCAAGAGGCAGTAAAAAAATTGATTTTTTAATTAGTGACAGTTAAAAAACTGGGTAGTACCGTGTTTCCCCCGAAAATAAGACACTGTCTTATATTTTTTTTGGCTCCAAAAAACACACTAGGTCTTATTTTCGGGGTAGGTCTTTTTTTTTTTTAAATGTATAACAATCCAAAGTTAATGTAAATCCAAATTAAATAATCCAAAATGGCAAAGTTAAAAATATGGTAATCAGGGCAATCAGGGGGCGCCGTACCTTTCCAAGAGCAATTTGGTAACCAGAATTAGCGAAGCGCACTTTCACTATAGATTCCTCACAGGCGGGGTGCATTTGGTATCACTCCGCCTGTGACAGGAGGCGGGGCTATAGAGGAGGCGTCGGCTTATGCGGTTCTGCTCCCTCCGGTGCCGCCTCGCTTCCTCTAGCGCCGGCGTCGCTGGCACCGCTGATTCTCTCCCGCCGCTCTTCAAGTTCCCCCCTTATGCCACCACCGACCCTGGGAATGGTCACAACCAGGTCTTATTTTCGGGGTAGGTCTTATATTTTAGCAATTCCCAAAAATTGTACTAGGTCTTAATTTCGGGGTAGGTCTTATTTTTGGGGAAACAGGGTATAACCCATAGGTAAAAGCAATCAGCTAAATATAACGCTATAAGCTCACTCCATAGATAGACCTTCCATATGGAATATACATGATTATAAAATAGTTCTCATCACATACAATAATTAGTAGACATGTGCGATTCGTTTCGTTCCGAATCGAAATTCGGACGAATTTTCGGACATTCGGATGTATCCGAATTACAGACATAACGAATGCCATTGAATCCGAATTTCCGTTTCCGAAATTCGTTAGCGTTAGTTCGAATGTTCGTTTCGTTTTCGTTTCTTATTCGTTTTGTTCGTTGGAGCAAAGTGACATTAGAGAAGGAGAAACACATTTCCCCCCCCCCTCTCAAATGTCACTTTGCTGAGGCAGTGCGCATGTCTAATAATTAGTGGTAATAGACATGATCAGATTTAGGTCATGGAAGATACACGGCATGGCAACAATCGTATAGATAGTAGTAGTACCGTGTTTCCCCGAAAGTAAGACCTAGCACTATCTTCAGGGATTTCTGTAATATAAGACCTACCCCCGAAAATAAGACCTAGTGTCTTTTTTCGTAGAAAAAAAAATATAAGACACTGTCTTATTTTCGGGGGTAATAAGCAATGCTGGAAGGGTTGAGAATGGAGGAGCAGTTTCAACGTTTCGCACATACAGGCGCTTCTTCAGGAAAAGGGAATGTCTCTATAGTTTAAAAAAAACAAAACAGAAAAACGCACAATAAACATTCGTGATTCTCTTAGGTAGAGTCCTCACCTACCACTCTGCATAGGCTGATATGTGTGTATTTGGGCGGGCCTATCCGAGCAGCGCACCTGTATAATCCTCCCCAGTGATGGATCGGGTAATGGGTGGAGACCAAATCCCAGTATTGAGCAGGAGATAGGAGGTGGGCAACACACCAGAAGCCTGGGGTAAATGAACATAGAGGCAAGGTCACATAGCAGCAAATCATGTAATGGCCAAGACTGATACATAATGCGGGGGGGGGGGGACAACCCCCAATTCAGGGGGAAGCCAACCCCCGCCCCCCCAC
>NW_017309369.1:55393-63944 GCF_000935625.1 Nanorana parkeri
TCAGGGGTAGCCAAACTCCGGCCCTCCAGCTGTGGGGGTGGAACTACAAATCCCATGGGGCATTGCAAGATTCTCACAGACATGACTCCCGGAGAGAGATGCATCATGCGATTTGTAGTTGCACCACAGCTGGAGGGCCGGAGTTTGGCTACCCCCTGCCCTAATTGATCAAAAATATACAGGGGCAAATTAGCCAGCTAAACTTACCCCGTCTTCGCCGCGCGCTCCCGTCCGAAAATCCGAAAACTGCTCGGGCGGTTGCAAAGCATCTTGGGGGCGGGCGCATGCGCAGTTCGGATTTTCGGCCTGGGAGACGAGGAGAGACGCAAGGTAAGTCTATGGACGCATGCAGACACCGCGGGACAGGAAGTGCCAGCAGGGACAGAGGAGTCAGCGCTGGATGGGAGAGCCGCCGCAGCGCTGGAGGGACAGATGAAAAGGACAGGAAAGAAGAAGATCGGATGAGGAGACATCAGTGAAGGGAAGTGCTGGCATTTACATTGGGGGGAGGGGGGAAAACATTGACTTTAATGTCACTTTAACCACTTCCGGGCCGCAGTACGTCTATAGACGGCGGCCCGCAGAAGTGGCTAAAACAAGAACACGGATGAGGCTCCGGCACCGCTTTTATCAGCAGGCGATTGCTGTGTAACTTACAATCGATCTGGTGTCTGAACAGCCGCCGGATCGTTTGTACCGCGTGGTGCCCCCCCGCAGCGGCCACTGGGTCGGCAGGTCTCCCCGCAATGATCAGAGAGAGAGATTCAGCCGCTTCCAGCCGCTGATCTCTCCTCCGATCACTGGAAGCGGAAGTGATGCGTATCCAGGGCAGCCGTCAGAAATTTTGGGGCCCCTTACACGGATCCTCGCCCTTCACCGTCGGCCGATAGTCATGTAAGGGACCTGGGCGGGCCACCCAGGCTGCCCGGGCCCCTTACATGAGTATCGGCCGTACCCCCCTGATGGCTGCCCTGTGTGTATTACATCACTTCCGGTGTCACTGTACACAGTCTCCGGCTCTTAGAGCCAGGACAAGAAGCTGGGAAAGCAGATCTCGGCTTCCTCAGCTTGTCTGGGGTCTCTAGGTGACATTAGGGGTCTAAAAGACCCCTGATGCCTCCATAAAGAGGACCTGTCACACCCTATCTGCTATTACACAGGGTGCTTGTTAGTCCCCTATGTTATACCAATAGGGTTAGGGTACAAAAAAAAGTGTTTAAAAATGAAAGTAACATAAAAAAAATGTTTAACTCCCCCGCCCCCCAGATACACAACACGACAATTGTGCTGCACGTGTTACATATCGCCTCGAACGTCGCAGTGAGAGCAATAATGCCATTTTTCTGCCGATACACCAACGCATCCGTGCTTTCTTTTCTCCCCGCCGGGCGCTGCTCTGTGTCCCAGCGGGGAGGATAGAAAGGGAGAACCAGCCGAGCGCTGCGGGAGGAGAGCGCTGTGTTTGTGGTTTTTTTTTTCCGGGGGGGGGGGGACCCCCAAAAAAAATCTTGCACCAGGGCCCTTTGTTCCTTAGCTCCGCCACTGGACACAGCTACTGGCTGACTTTCCATGTGACCTCGGGTCCTCTTACAGTCCGCCTGTCCTTATCGGGCTTTCGCAATAACCTGAGTATGTGAATATTTATTGGTAGACGATCATACATGTGCAGACTCACCACCTGAGGATCGATCTTTTTTGATGGTCGTTATGAACTCGTCTGAGGATGACGGTTGTCTCTGCTCCGCCAACAATCCGGCCTCAGGGCCCGTTCACACCAGTTGCAGTGCGTTCCGGCCCGATTCTGTCCGGAACGCACTGCATCGCGGCCGGCTCACATTTAAGTGGGGCAGGAGGGGGTCGCGGCGGGACCATGGAAGTGAATGGCGCCGTAGCCACGCCCTCCGGCCGCAATGCCACCGCCCGCACGCTGATCGCAAGGCACATTGTGCAGTGCGATCAAAATGCTGCAAGCGCTATTTTTGATTGCACCAGATCGCAGGCACAACATGCTTTGCTATCCTGTGTGGGCGTGGGCATTGCGTCCGGAGGGCGTGGCTACGGCAACATTCACTTCAATGGCCCGCCGCGCCCCGTCCTGCCCCACTAAAATGTGAGCCGGCCGCAATGCGATTCAGTGTGTTCCGGACAGAATGGGACGGGAACGCACTGCATCTGGTGTGAGGGGAAGTTCACACCATTTATCCGGTCCTAATCTGGTCCCCCCAAATCGGTGTGTGGCAGTTCCGGTGCATTCCAGACCAGACGTAAAGAGACGTGCAGTATTTTTCTGGTCTGCTTCTGGTCTGGAACGGACTGCGCTGGTGTGAACAGAGGCCAGAAATAGCATAGGGAGACATCAGGATCCATTTTGGATCCAAAAACAATCTGGTCTGGTCTGGAGATGATCTGGATGTGGTGTGAATGGGCACTAAACGCACACTAAGGCTGGGTTCACACCATTTTCCGGACCAGATCTGGAACATAGTGCGATTGAAATGTTAATATATATATATATATATTTTAGCTTAAAATGGTCTTACAGGTGCGTTCCATGCGTTTTTGATGCGTTCCAGTGCATTCCAGACCAGACAAGATAGGACAAGCAGTATTTTTCTGGTCTGGAACGGACTGCGCTGGTGGGAACAGAGGCCAGAAATAGCATAGGGAGACATTGGGATCCATTTTGGGTCCCGGAAACAGTCTGGTCTGGTCTGGAGGTGATCTGGATGTGGTGTGAATGGGCCCTCATGCTGGTGACACCAAAGCTGGCCTCCTCCTAAGTGTGGAAATCTGTAACACAGACCAGAACTCTGTAACTGGGAGGAATATAAACAAGTCCGGGGCCCTGTGATTGATACTGTTATGGTTACTTTGTAGCTGGAAGACGGTGGAGGACATTCATCTATTCCATGGCACAGGAGGGCAATGCTAAACAGGAGCAGACACATTCTGAGGCTCATTCAGTACACGGCTACAGCTTAAAGGAGAACTCTGAGGTCAGGGCTTTCCCCCATAGTTCTCCTTAGGGTCGGGGGAGGACACAAACTAGCGTCCTCCCGTCACCCTAAGCTCAGTATATAGGGAGCTACAGCTCGCGGTACACTGAGACGCCGCAGACGGAGCGGATCCCGACAATTGTCCCCGGATCCACCCAGCTGCGTGAGTGACAGCTGGCTCCGCCTATCTAGAGGCTGTACCCGCCCCCTCCCCCGTCCGTTCCGATAACATATCAGTTATTGCCGGCGGACATGCAGACAGGAAGTGGCTGCTAAGAGGCTACAGGAAAGAGAAGCAAACCTGAGAACTAGGTATCTGCTGTTCTAAAAAGCTTGTTATTTTTTGTTATAAAATGGCAATAACAGGAAGTGGTGAGCCAAACCGAAAAACCTAAATCAGCGTTCTGAGAACTGGCACCGTTCAGTCTTTCATTAATGCTGAATATCGCAGAATCAAATGGCAGCTTTTCTGCATGGTGGGGAGGAAGGAAGTCAGAGGCAATGATTCGCACTTATATTTACCCAACCTCAACAATAAATCTGCTACAAGAAAACAACACAAATGGAAGAGATACTTGTGGCATGTTAATGTAAAAAGTGATTGAAGAAAATAGGTCACCAGCACTCCATAAGTTAAAATGAATGAGTCCTTTTAATGGACAATGATGTCACAGAAATCCAACATGAGCCGACGTTTCGGGGCCACACAGGGTCCCTTCTTCAAGGCAAGAGATGTGACAATGTAATAACATCCACAAGCTACATATATACCCCATGTAATCAAATCATTAGTGATGTACACGCCCCCAGTGATGTAAAAACGGCGGGAAAAAAGGCCATTTTGAAAAAAAGAACAGAAAAAACTCTATATGATATAATCTCATTTAACGTCATCATATATAAAACATCAAAACAGTTATATAATTTATTGTTTATCGTCTGTTGGATTCTTTGTATTTTCTGTTGAATATTGTAATGTATTCTTACTCACCTATATCATACGGGACTTTAGTCGCTGAAAATGTTATCATTCTGCGATTAAATCGACATGAAACCCTCAGATTTTTTAACATAAACCAACACTGTAATGTGCACCTTCCTGTAATCCATGGTTGTTCCCCTTCTCTTTGCTGCTCTTCCTTTTAAATCCTCATGTCTTCTCATGCTTGGGGGAGAACTTCCCTTTGCAGCTGAGTGCCTCTTCCTGTAGTGCTGGCTCAGGTTGCGAACATATACACAGACACCGTGTAGCCATTCCAGAGACAAGGCAGTCTGCTGCAAAACAGAAGTTCTCCCCCAGCATGAGAAGAGATGAGGATTTAAAAGGAAGAGCAGCAAAGAGAAGGGAAACTACAATGTAAGGCGCGCATTACAGTATTGGTTTATGTTAAAAAATCTGAGGGTTTCATGTCACTTTAAGCTTGCTTTTTTATGCATACGTTATTGCAAAAATGTCTTCAATAAAAATTACTTGCTGAAAAAAAAACAACAAAAAAACAACACTCCCCGCAATCTATGTTATGCACTCATTCCAGCATTGCAGTATAAGCAAATGTTACATCATTTCTCCCGATGAGCAAGGCACCTTATCCCCCTAAGTTTATAAACATCTGTATCACCCACAATGTAAAAGATATACCCATACGGGATAACAAGTCCCATTGTACAGTTGTAGAAAGCCATTCAGACATAAAATACATTTCTCTGTACGTTACAATAAAGGAAAAGTAACTTCCAAGAGGATCAGAGCTATGAGGGAGGGGATGGAGGACCAGAGCTATGAGGGAGGGGATGGAGGACCAGAGCTATGAGGGAGGGGATGGAGGACCAGAGCTATGAGGGAGGGGATGGAGGACCAGAGCTATGAGGGAGGGGATGGAGGACCAGAGCTATGAGGGAGGGGATGGAGGACCAGAGCTATGAGGGAGGGGATGGAGGACCAGAGCTATGAGGGAGGGGATGGAGGAATGAGTGGACCGATATGGGTTGGACTTGATGGACGTATGTCTTTATTCAACCCCAAATACTATGTAACAATGTATCTATGTAACTATGTAACTCTGTAACTATGTAACTAGTAACTATGTATCTATGTAACTATGTATCTATGTAACTATGTATCTATGTAACTATGTATCTATGTAACTATGTATCTATGTAACTATGTAAGGGAAAGGAAATCCATTTGTCCCTCGTAGCGGCGGCCTCTCTAAGAGATCTCTTGGCCTTCTCACAACCGAAGGTCTTCCATGTCACCCACCCCTGGGACTCCCGTTCAACCTTCTCCTCCTCCTCTGATAGTCCTGGGATGTGTAATGGCAGCTACAAGTTAAATGAGGATGTGTTGGTGGAGGGCCGGATCGGGATTTGGAAGGGGGTTTAAATCTGTTGGTGTTTTAGTTAAGAGGCTTCTCTCTGAGATCAATGATGGGCCCAAAGAGGAGATCCCGGAATGACAATAGTAAGTAATAGAATGAAGACAGTGCCAGACGGATGGATGACAGTCCAGGTCATAGTCCATATTACTTTATACACTGCACCACAGAGCCCCACTGATTGGTACTTGTAACATGAAGACGATGACCCTACCTAACTTGACCTGAGATGTGCCACGGTCACTATGGTCAGTATGCCATAAGGGGGCATACCCAGAGTAATTCTGATGGAAGCGGTACGGGAGGGTGGGATGACACGGTCATCACGACGATGAGTGGGGGAACGGGGAGCTTAAATGTGCGGGGCTCCTCCCACAAATCCGGCCAATAATTGGCCTTTAAACTTATATCAAATCTTGACTTTACTGTGTATATAACTCTGAGGAAAGTTTTATTTCTTTTGAAGCCCCAATGAAGGGGGATTGGTAGACCTATCGGTTTTACTGTCATCATGAACAAACATTTGCCTGGCTGTCAACCTTACGTCTGGCGCTCTACATTCTACCAAACGTAGAAATGGCAGCAGGATTCTGTGTGATACGAGAAGCAGACGATAATATGAAATCACCCCATACAGCCTATAGACCTTGGATGAAAGGTCGGTGCTGGAAGTGACAACACGCATGGCGCCGTGTCAGATACAGTCCACAATAGAAGTCACCGGCACTCCATGATGTGTGCAAGAAGTAAAGCACTCTTTATTAAATCGACACATGCGTCATACAGCCACGCAGGGTCCCTTCTTCTGGGCGACATAGTGTGACCCTAAGGAAGAAGGGACCCTGCTTGGCCCGAAACGTTGGCTGTATGACGCATGTGACGATTTAATAAAGAGTGCTCATATAAGAAGCAGAAACACTTCAGGTTACATACGTTGCCTAATGTTTTGTAGAGCGAGCACATTACACAGTATCAGTGAAGCCAGCCAGGCACGGAGGGCCTACAGGGAACATCAGCCAGTTGTTGGTGGTTCACATCGGCATCTGATGTTGGAATGTTGGAGGTTAAAGTAATGAAATTTTGGATGCCTTCCAGGGAATTTCATACAAACCTAAGCAAGGGAAATCTGTCTTTTTCAGGACATTGTGCTCTGCTTCCCAGTGTTTAGCTTGGAACCCCACCAGATGTTAAATGTCTCCAGCAGACCGGCATTCACTGACTCCTCATATCGGGATATAAATATTCTCGCTGTATTTCTCTCATAATATTTACCGTAACATCAATATAGCAAAAAACTGCGAGCAGAGCCGAATCTAGATATCGTGCTCCTCTAGACACATGTGACTGATGACGTCCTATCACATTCCGTGGATACACCGCTCCCTCTCATTGGCTGCTGCCCGGCTGGATGATGCTTCACGCTGCGCCCGGAACAAGATGAGGGGAGCAGCGTGAAGCATGTAGGGCCCAGGACGGGAGGAAGAGATCCCGGGACTGGTAATCAGCGGTCACCAGTGGCCCCTTCCTCCTGTCCTGGGCCCCCTCCAAGTGGCCGAACCCCAGGGCCCGGTCGCGGCCGCGACCTCTGCGACCCTGGTAGTTCCGCCACTGGTTCTAGCGCAGCGCTGTGCTGGAACTCCTGTGACAGGTGAGAGGGGAAGAGCACAACACAGCACAGCACGGCACAGCTCTCCCCTCTCACTGTATACTGCGGGGTTAGTTTTTCTGCCACTCTGCTACCTGCAGTGAGGAGAGACTCGGCGCCGGAGGACGGAACCATAGGAGAGAGGTAAGTGCAAGGGGGACACCCGCAATTTCCCCACAAGGACACCGCTGCCGCCCTCTGCCCCCCGAGGCCGAGCCTCGGTGGCCTTGTGGGAAATCTGGGCCTGGGCTCAAGGCTCCTGACAGGGACAATAACGACTTAGGTCCACCTACCCGAAGACCCCTCTCCTCTGGGACCTGCCGAAACAGGTCCACAGGGTATTAGGTTGGGGGCTCCCACGAAGGGAGACCCTCGAGTGGGAGGATGCAGGGGGCCCTTGTGTAGGTCACAGAACCTCCTCCCCAACTTTAGGAACAGGCCCCCGAAGGTACCCGCACCCTCCGTCATTCTGTGAAGTCAAATAGTGCAGTCTGTGGCACACATTAGATCGCAGCAGGTTGGCCAAAGTCTCTTAGATTCAGTTTCAGGTGGTTTGCTCATCGCTAACAGTTACTGAGTATTACTTGACCTGCAGAGAGGCTTTCAATCACTCTCTCAAACAGGCCCTGACAAAGTCAGTAACTTTGTATTATCTATATTAGGGATGTACCCATACTAGTATCGGTATCGGGGCCGATACCAGGCATTTTCACAAGTACTTGTACTCGTGAAAATTCCCCGATTCTTAAGGCCGATACCGGCCCTTTAAATTTTAAAACAGCAGCGGCCGGCCGAGTTTCTGCGCTTGTGGGGATCTCGGCAGCCTGCTGGGGACCTGCAGATAGCTGTCCATGGCAGTGCCTGTCCGGTTCTTTATCTCCTTCTTCCCGACGCAGGCACAGCCATGGACAGCCCCGGGGGCGGAACCTGCCGCACACTGACGGGTAGGACTGGGCAGGTAGATGGATGAAGATTGGGGGGCCCAGCAGTGTAGATAGTCGGCCGGTCTGGACGTGGAGGAGCCCGGGTCCCGACATCGCCGGTGAGGTGGAGTGCCCGCAGAGCCACTGCAGATGTCCACGTCGCCCGGGTGAGATCGACACGCAGCCTGGTGAGAGGAATTCTGCTTTGGTATCATGTATCCTGCTTTGTGGACATGTATTCTCAGAATACTATTCTGCCTTAGGAACATGTGTTCTGCTGTGGGGAATGTGTCCTGCTCTGGGGACATGTGTTCTGCTGTGTGGGAATGTGTTCTGCTGTGGGGACATGTGTTCTGCTGTGGGGACATGTGTTCTGCTCTGGGGACATGTGTTCTGCTCTGGGGACGTGTGTTCTGCTCTGGGGACATGTGTTCTGGTCTGGGGACGTGTGTTCTGGTCTGGGGACGTGTGTTCTGCTGTGGGGAATGTGTCCTGCTCTGGGGACATGTGTTCTGCTGTGGGGACATGTGTTCTGCTGTGGGGACATGTGTTCTGCTGTGGGGACATGTGTTCTGCTCTGGGGACATGTGTTCTGCTGTGGGGACATGTGTT
>NW_017309369.1:63984-67644 GCF_000935625.1 Nanorana parkeri
TTTTGTTCTGGGAAGTGTGTTCTGGTCTGGGGACGTGTGTTCTGCTGTGGGGAATGTGTCCTGCTCTGGGGACATGTGTTCTGCTGTGGGGACATGTGTTTTGCTGTGGGGAATGTGTCCTGCTCTGGGGACATGTGTTCTGCTGTGGGGGAATGTGTTCTGAGTGGGGACATGTGTTCTGCTGTGGGGACATGTGTTCTGCTCTGGGGACGTGTGTTCTGCTCTGGGGACATGTGTTCTGGTCTGGGGACGTGTGTTCTGGTCTGGGGACGTGTGTTCTGCTGTGGGGAATGTGTCCTGCTCTGGGGACATGTGTTCTGCTGTGGGGACATGTGTTCTGCTGTGGGGACATGTGTTCTGCTGTGGGGACATGTGTTCTGCTCTGGGGACATGTGTTCTGCTGTGGGGACATGTGTTTTGCTGTGGGGAATGTGTTCTGCTGTGGGGAATGTGTTCTGCTGTGGGGAATGTGTCCTGCTCTGGGGACATGTGTTCTGCTGTGGGGAATGTGTTCTGCTGTGGGGACATGTGTTTTGCTGTGGGGACATGTGTTCTGCTCTGGGGACATGTGTTCTGCTCTGGGGACGTGTGTTCTGCTGTGGGGACATGTGTTTTGCTGTGGGGAATGTGTTCTGCTGTGGGGAATGTGTTCTGCTGTGGGGAATGTGTCCTGCTCTGGGGACATGTGTTCTGCTCTGGGGACATGTGTTCTGCTCTGGTGACATCTGTATTTGGCCCTGGTGAGAAACTGCCCTAAAATCATCAGTCGGTGTTGTTTTAGAAACAGAATGTCACCTGCCCCTTGAAGAAAAAGTATCGGTAATTGGTATCGGCAAGTACATGAGGGGAAGTACTCTTGTACTTGGTCTTAAAAAAGTGGTATCGGGACATCCCTACTCTATATAGTATTAGCCGAATCAGAAGCTGATCCATAGAAAGGTTCGGTATACCTGGTAGGTCCATACACAGTTCCTGGGTTGTCCTCCTGGAGGGTCTGTAGTTAGGATCTGTTTCTGGGCCAAACTGAGCAAGTGGAACAGACCAAACTATTCCGAATGAAAAGCAATGATGCGCAAAGTGTAACGTCCACAACAAGCAATCGAGGATCACTCCCAAAACAATCCGATCATTCCATGCAAACGTGAACTGAACGGGGGCTGTGGCTGACATCTGAAGATACTATCTGTCTGGCTGCCCCTTGGTCCCAGTACTTTGGGAGAACCTAACCTGGAACAAGCATCCAACTCATGAAGGTCAGACCGAAGCCCGAGCTCTACATACCTCTGCCAGGTCAGTACTGGAAGCACTGGAATCAAGTGTCAGGCAGGTGACTGGTATTTCCAGAAGTAGAGGTTGGTTCTGATGACACTAACCTATTGGATAAACCTCCATGTATATCATGAGACACATTCAGCACACAGGGAGGATATGGAGAACCAATCAGTGGCGTAACAATCACCGTAGCGACCCAGGAGGCCGCTATGGGGACCCGGGGCACAAAGGGGCCCGGCCCGGACATCTCCCTGATGCTATGGTCGCTATGGCATCTCAGGCTGCTGGTTGTCACTGGCGGCTGTGATGAGGAACGCGCCGCCATTCACATGTGGCGCTTTCCTCCTCACGGCCGCTGCTGAGTCGATGACAACCGGCAGCTTCGGAGGAGGTGGCTGGGCCCGTCGTCAGCAGCGGTGGAGGAGGCGGTGCCCAGCGATGGAGGAGGCGGGGCTCTGTGGCGAAGGAGGTGGCCAAGCGATTGTGGAGGAGAAGGAGGCGGGCAGAGGATCGGCCAGACAGGTAAGAGGGCTTGGCCGCCCACCTGAGACCCTGCAATGTACAGATATCTATGAGAAGGTTCTATTTAATTATGGAAACGGCGATTCTGCACCTAAACCTTCATCTTAGCTCTTCATTGTATTCTTAGCTTTTTCAAAAGGCCAAAAAAAAAAGGAAAGCTAAAGGGAAAAAAGACCAAAACATATTGGGCATATAAATTCTGAATGGTCCTATTACCTAGGGGTTGTGGCAGGGGTGTGTCCATTGTCTATATATGACAGGGGAGTGGCCAAAGTGTGTCCCATAAATATGTAGAACTGGGGGGCATGGCAGGGGTGTGTCTATTGCCTAATATAATGGTGGTGTGTCCATTGCCTATATAATTACTAGGGGGCATAGCAATAGTGTGTCCTTAACCTATATATAACTAGGGGCATGGAAGGGGTGTGTCTATTGCATAATACAAACAGTGGGGTGGCAGAGGTGTGTCCATTGCCTATATAATTACTAGGGGGCGTACCTATATATAAGTGGGGGCATAGAAGGGGTGTGTACATGCAAGATATATAACTGGGGGCGTGGTAGAAGAGAAGCAGCAAATCACCAGCACTCGATGATGAAAATGAATACGTCTCTTTTATTGGACAAAAGCGTCACAGAAATTCAAAAAGAACCAGGTTCTTTTTGGATTTCTGTGACGCTTTTGTCAAATAAAAGGGACATATTTATTTTCATCATCGAGTGCTGGTGATTTCCTGCTTCTCCTGTGTCTGCACGGCGCCATCCGTGATCAAACATCACTGCGAGCACCACTCGAGGTGTGCGGAGGGCTCCTCCAACGACTTACATTACCTATATATAACTGGGGACGTGCCAGAGGTGTGTCCATTGCCTATATAATTACTAAGGGGCATAGCAAGAGTGTGTCCCTTATCTATATATAACTAGGGGCATGGAAGGGGTGTGTCAATTTTCGATATATAATTAGGGGGTGTGGCAGAGGTGTGTCCATTACCTATATATAACTGGGGTAAGGCAGGGGTGTGTCCATTACCTTTATATAACTGGGGGCACGGCAGGGGTGTGCCCATTACCATTATATATAAGGGGGGGCATGGCAGGGGTGTGCCCATTACCATTATATATAAGGGGGGGCATGGCAGGGGTGTGTCCATTACCATTATATATAACTGGGGGCACGGCAGGGGTGTGTCCATTACCATTATATATAACTGGGGGCACGGCAGGGGTGTGTCCATTGCCATTATATATAAGGGGGCTTGGTATGTATTATAATATAGGACATGTTGGCTCTCTGCAATGAACAGTATGTATCATGTGGATTGCTAAATTTTTTATGTATCTGTAAAATCCCGATTTTCAACAAGTTATAAATAAGAAGCACCAAAATCGGCATAGACGAGCATAGGAGGATGAGTACGGGCAGGACCACGAATCACAATCTGCTCCCCTGTATATGAGTGTACACGAGGCCCCCAGTGACACCAGGGACACCAAATTACAGGCACGTTGCAGACCATTTTACGGGTTTATTGTATTTCTTAGGAATTGTGACCCCACCCAGAACTGTATATGGAAGAAGTGGACCTGCAGGACATTTAATCAGCCCGTCCCATCTTGTTGGAAAGGCTGAGCCGGCTTCCTGTAGAACTCCTCGGCCCCAGCCAGACAATAGGTGATTGGTGGGGGAATTCGCTGGCAGCTCTCTGGAGGGTAACGGTGCCACTTTCTGGAGGTTTGATGATGGGAGTGGATGACGGGGGAAGTTATAAAGTGACGCTGAATCATATGATGATATTGACCTAACCTTCTACCGCCATGTACAAGACTTTGCTTCCCTCCCTCATTTCCTGCATGCCTGGGTTT
>NW_017309369.1:68097-73161 GCF_000935625.1 Nanorana parkeri
TCACCACCACCATGTCTGTCATTGCTCTCTGTGTACTGATGAGCCAAACAGAAATTCACATTCTAAACTCCACTATTCACCGACCGAGAAACCGAGAAGTGAGAACGTTTTGTGTGATGAGCATCTCCATCTGCCTGTCACAGTAACATCTTCCCTGCCTGTCACCCATGCACTCCCTCTGTGTCCTCTACCCTCATCATACCCTGTCCGTGCCATCTTATCACTTACTGTACTTGTACCTACCCACTACCCTCATCATACCCTGTCCGTGCCATCTTATCACATACTGTACTTGTACCTACCCACTACCCTCATCATACCCTGTCCGTGCCATCTTATCACATACTGTACTTGTACCTACCCACTACCCTCATCATACCCTGTCCGTGCCATCTTATCACCTACTGTACTTGTACCTACCCACTACCCTCATCATACCTTGTCCGTGCCATCTTATCACCTACTGTACTTGTACCTACCCACTACCCTCATCATACCTTGTCCGTGCCATCTTATCACCTACTGTACTTGTACCTACCCACTACCCTCATCATACCTTGTCCGTGCCATCTTATCACCTACTGTACTTGTACCTACCCCCAGTATACCCCGGACTGCCAGCTTACCATACTCTTTCCATGCACTCTACCATCATTAAACCCGGTACTGTGTCAGTTTACCATACACGGGAGGTGGCTGTCAGGTAGGCTGTATGGGGGTCTCATCATTTCTAATGGTGGCTCCTGACTGTGGAGCCATTCATCCTCAAAGTTCATAGCAGAGACACTGAAGTCAGGTTGGAGTCCAACAGCGTAGCTTCCAACGTGAATGCTTGCGCTGTGAAGCTGGAAGTCTGCAGTCACTGCTGTGAAGGGAGTAGGTGAAGAGGAACTTCCTTAGAAACTACCTGAAACCCAACATCTATGCTTCTTGAGAATGCATTGCTCCACACTGCCGGCAGCTACAGAGGTCAGTGAAGTCTTGTATTAAAGCTCATTTGCTGCTTGATAAGAATATATATCTTCCTGAATTCCCATCACCTGGTTCACTTTAAAAGTTAAGCTGCATGCTAAATTTGTATTTCTGGAAAATGTGCTCAGGTGTTACCCCCCCCACAAAAAAAACCCTCAAACTCATTACAGAGCTGTTTCCCACAGTGCTTCTTCTTGGCCACCAAAGTCAAGCTGTACTTCCAGAGCTTAAAGCGTGTGCTCAGTCATCCAGGTTGAGTGACTCTGGACATCATGTCATCTGGAAGTACAGTGAATCACGGGGCCCCCTGTCACAGCGCCCTTTATTATCAGTGTAACGGTGCAGAAAGCTCAACCCTAAGAAGTGTCAGAGACTAAGAGGACCCTGCAACGTCATGTGACCAACTTGAAGACTGGAAGTATTAAAAAAAAAATCAAAGAGTCTAAAATAATGACAGTGGGAAAAGAATTTGAACCTTTACTGTGTCTATCTGGGATGCCATCAGAGATCATTTAACCCATCATTTTTTAATTCTTCACGGTCCGCATAATTGGGGACATCCTTGGCCTACGCAATAAAAGGCGTCCCTCTTTCCTGTCTCGGAAAGTTAGGAGTATGAGTAAGGTTGAGGTGTGAGGGAGTTCTGATTTCCTAGATCCCACCAGCACAGGGCACAGTAGTGACATTGGGTGTGTGTGTGGAGGGAGGGGGGAGGTTGGCAGATAAAACCAGTGAATACAAAGGGGGATTGCGGATCCCACAGTCCTGGTAGTGTGATCCCACAAATCCTGAAGAACTAACACTTTCGGGGTTATTCACAGAAGGGTGAAGAGTTTGGGGAAGTGAACAATCTAGGGGCCAACAAATCTGATTTGGAAAAATTCTCCCATTCAGCTCACTTTCCAGCTCAGCGATGTTGCCCTAGTGTAAACAACAAGCGCTCTTTCCCGTCCGTGGAGAAACGCGCTCTTCCGCGCATGCACGGATGCTATGTACCAGCCGCGCATAAGCGCGCCAAAACGGTGCACAGCAAATGACACATCACCCTAATCATTTCCTCTATATAAACTGAGCCTGAGCACCACCATATTGCTGGATTATCTTCAACTCTCCTGCGATTCCCTTCCTGACTTGCTGGGACCCGGATTTGTCTTGACCATTCTTGCCTGCTGCCTGCCACCGACCTCAGATTTGTTTACTGGACTTTGCTTCTGCCTGACCCCTGTGTACCGTGTTTGCCCGATTGGTTTTGACCTTGGCTCGTTTTTACTTGGAAGTTGGATTTCGCCTTGGGATCTCAAAGCCCCCTGGATTTCAGCGTGCACGGTGTTATCACCACTGGCACCCGTGCCACTCGCTGTCTACTTGGACTCTGTCCCCGTCCTCAGAGTCCTCAGGACACGAGGTGCAAGGGAGGCCTCTGCACACATTCAGTCTCCAACCAGGTACGTGACACCTAGATTGTTCACTTCCCCAAACCCTTCACCCTTCTGTGATTAACCCTGTAAGTCTGAGCCCAGTTCCCCCCGCTTATATATAAATCACATGCCCAGTTAAACTGGTGATCAACGAAAGAGGGCCCCATTATGTTCATCGTCAATGGTGAAGTGCCCACCTACACTGGTGATCAACGAAAGAGGGCCCCCTTATGTTCATCGTCAATGGTGAAGTGCCCACCTACACTGGTGATTAACGAAAGAGGGCCCCCTTATGTTCATCGTCAATGGTGAAGTGCTCACCTACATTGGTGGTCAACGAAAGAGGGCCCCCTTATGTTCATCGTCAATGGGGAAGTGCCCACCTACACTGGTGATTAACGAAAGAGGGCCCCCTTATGTTCATCGTCAATGGGGAAGTGCCCACCTACACTGGTGATTAACGAAAGAGGGCCCCCTTATGTTCATCGTCAATGGGGAAGTGCCCACCTACACTGGTGATTAACGAAAGAGGGCCCCCTTATGTTCATCGTCAATGGGGAAGTGCCCACCTACACTGGTGATTAACGAAAGAGGGCCCCCTTATGTTCATCGTCAATGGGGAAGTGCCCACCTACACTGGTGATTAACGAAAGAGGGCCCCCTTATGTTCATCGTCAATGGGGAAGTGCCCACCTACACTGGTGATCAACGAAAGAGGTGTCTCTCCCCCCCCCGCATCAGTCAGTGTGTCTCTCCTCTTCTTCCCCCCCAGCGTTGGTCAGTGTCTCTCTCCTCTTCCCTCCCCTCCCAGCACCAGTCAGCGTCTCTCTCCTCTTCTCAGGAAGGTACCATGTGCACAGGGGGGGCCATGACCTTAAAAACCACACTACACTGCAAATTATACATTAAACTGAAATAAAACAATCTAGCTTGGAGCCCAGACCTCCTCAACTGCCTGGGCCCCTCACACAAGTAACGGCCATACCCCCCTGATGGCGGTCTTGGCCGGGGACTCGGATCGCGACCCCCCCTGTTCACTTGCGAGACCCCATATGGGGTCGCGACCCACACTTTAAGAAGCACTGCTCTATAGTAAATGCTGGTGCAATGCCATTGTCACTTCGGCTTGCACTGCTGTTATACTTCATACGGTTATATAAAGTGATTTAAAGCACTTCTTAATGTCTTCCAGTTCCTGAAATGTAAACCCCCGTGAGCAGGGCCGGATTCCCCACAAGGCCACCGAGGCCCGGCCTCGGGGTGGCAGGGAGCAGAGGGGCGGCAGCGGTGTGGAATCCCCCGACTGCATGTTCGGGGCGCCGGGCGGTAAGTTGCCTTCTACATTTAGTCCTGCTTTGGGAAGGCGGAAGTGCGGAACCTGGCCTTGGGGCAGCAGGGAGAGTAAATCCGGCCCTGCCTGTGAGTCCCTCCTCTCTGAAAAGCCTCCATATTAACATGGCTGAACTTTCACTTGAGTTGGGGAAGAACTAGAAGCTCTGGTGGGTTTACATTGCTGTCTTTGCCTTCCGTTCCCAATGACATCTGCGTTGGGTTTGAAGAACTCGTGAAACGTTCCCTCTGCTACATGAAGTTATGGCGGCTTGGCATACCGGCATGCCTCCATGTGGGATGATACGGGGTTGCTCCGTATTGCAGCTGGATCACTTAGGCCCAATGAATGGGGAGTTTCTCCTCTCACGGCCTTATTTACATCAATTAGGAAGTAAAAAAGGAAAAGTCGGAGGCAGTTTTGTCTCATCGTCCGTCCATACGGAAGACCCGGAATGTCTGTATTGTATCTGTGTTGCATAATACACACATCCTGTGCAGAGAGAGGTCACGCTGACACGGAGGAAGCCACACTCAATGACCTTTGTTAAGTCTATAAAACACCCCAAAATCCCTGAAGACCTTAGCAGGTGACATAATCATGTGTCACATGTATCACTGAAAGAAAACTGTCTGTGTTTCCCGCATTGGCCAGCGAGATCCCCCGTAAGCATTCCCGGGACACAAAATATAAAACCCAAATGTCCGCGGCGCGGGCCGTTTCTAACTTCAGGCCAGTTGTGTGATCTAGAACCCGAAAGCCAACAAGATCTGCCCAGCACATGGGACGGGACTGAGAGGAGAGACGAGAGGACTGAGGGAAGAGTGTGAGGAGGGAATGTGAACGCAGAATGTTCAGGGCCGGTGCACACCTATGGCGCCCCAGTTGCGCTGGGTGGATAACGCGGATTCCCGCCGCAATTCCGCCCGCGCTTCTGAACACGATCGCAGCTAAAACAGCCGTGCGTTGTGTATACGGGCAGCCAGGAGATGTTGGGTACCCGACCGTCACTGGGTGGTGCTGGAACCCACTTGTCCAGTCCTTACCTGTGGCTCTCTCTCAGCTGTCGGTGATTAATCACTACCTGGGAGGTTATTTAAACCCTCCCTGCAGTCAGGACGATGGCTCAGTATCCTGTTATTGTTACCTGTGAATTCTGAGTCCCCAGTCTTGAGTCCCGTTACCTGCTTATGTCCCTGAGTCCCGTTACCTGCTTATGTGCCTGAGTCCCGTTACCTGCTTATGTCCCTGAGTCCCATTACCTGCGTATGTCCCCGAGTCCCGTTACCAGCTTATGTCCCTTAGTCCCGTTACCTGCTTATGTCCCCGAGTCCCGTTACCTGC
>NW_017309370.1:0-1267 GCF_000935625.1 Nanorana parkeri
CGGCACCCGACCTGGAGCCACTCGGACCGGGACCCGACAGGCTCCAACAAAAGGACAAAAAGCAATGGGGACAGTGGGCATCCTTGCCTGGTACCGTTTGAGAGCGAAAAGTATGCGGAGTACGTCCCATTGGTTCTTACTCGGGCTGTCGGCACTGAGTAGATGGCCGAGATCCAACGATATAAGTTGTCCCCCCAGTCCTATTTCCCGAAGTGTTGCCAGCATAAATGACCAATCCACACGGTCAAATGCTTTCTCTGAATCGGTATGGTTTGCTTTTTTATTTTTGATCTACTGTTTTGAAGAGGATAAAATATTGTTCCAAAATCTTTGTGTAAATGGTAATAAAACTTCCCTGACAGCATCCTGATTTTGTAGGCTTTGGGCAACAAATGAGTTATTACATATTATGCAGTTTGATCTTGCAAGGTCATCTTCCAAATTCTGCTCCCTTGATTAGAGGACACTGATATCCTTTGAAAGGTTTTGCAGCATTCATTTTGGGCCCATTCACACCAAAATTGGAAGGAAATCATGAGTCAATGGAGGGTCCGTTGACTTGCAATTGTATCCCCCAATTTCCCTCTGACCCATTACGTTGCGATCCATTTTTCAACGGATGTTAACAGAAGGGCACCAAAAAAATGAATAGGTGCAAATGGGGCTAGTTCACAACAGATCACTTGCGTTACCTTGTACTGAAAAAAAGTAGCACATGTTCAACTTTTTTTTTAGCGCAATATAACGGAACAGAGTGGTGTGAACTAGCTCTATTCACACTCATTCATTTTTCGTTGTCTTTCCATTAGCATCTGTTGAACAACAGATCGTAATGTAACGGATTGCAATGCAATAGATCCGGTGTGATTGGGCCCTTCAACTTGCTGCAGTTTGCAAGTGAACAAGGCAGTGTGAGAAGAGCATGAGCTGCAAAGGAGTGGGTTTTAAAAGCAAACCTGTTAATTTGCCCTGCATTGACATGGCACAGGTTACCTTCAATGTCATTTTTTTATTCCTGCTGGAATTCCAGATTTTCGTTACCATATTTCATGTAGACATTTGAGGAATAACCATTAGAGTCAAGGTAGGTTAGCTAAAAGATCAGATTAGAAACCAACCACACAGGTTTTCTTTCAGTGAGCCAACTTGCAACCATTTTGTAAAACTCAAAAGTAGTAAGAACATACGGTGGATAACAGCTACATAAATAACGATTACACATTGAAGAAAAAAAAATAAAAATAATTATATTTATACATTATATATA